>NC_036849.1:20098403-20136179 GCF_002910315.2 Salvelinus sp. IW2-2015
ATTAGAGAGGACAGAAGGGAAAAAATGACATTCACACTCGCATGCTCATTTGGTTTTTGAGTACCGTATTTAACAAGTTTGTGCCATCAAAGGGACAACACAGCACACGAAAGGACATTAGATGACCTCTTCTGCTTTGTTGGAACTGTATTGCATCTCACCACATGATTAGCTGATTGGCTAATCCTCACAGGAAGGCGAGGAGGAGGAGAAGAGAGGAGAGCGCTACACGCTGAATCAGTCCCCTAACCGACAACTCTGAAAGTGATTTTCTCACCGTATGTTGGAGGAAATGATTCATTAGGCTGTGGCCTAGTTTGGATCGCCATTACTAAGAATCAGAACCAGCCGCTCACCCCAGGCTGGTGCATGTGGAGCGTGTGTTCTGTGACGAGTGGATGGGAAGTGAGGGATAGAGGAAAGGAGGAATGGAAAGGAGGGGAGGGGGCCACTATGGCGCTGAGTCAACTACATAACAGCTCTCTCCACGCTCAGGGACAGACTCGTCTTTCCTGGAAAACCACAGGAATACTCAGCATGCTGCATTAACACAGGAACAGGAGTTTTACCTCACCACATTATCTGATCAGGAAGAACTTCAGGCTCTATGGCCCATGGGCCCACAGTTGTTGCTGGTCAGGACAACAGATACTGTAGGCCAAAGCAATTTCTGGCTTTAGGCTTTGTGGAGGCATGGTGGAGTTATTTAATCAACCATAGGTTCCCGTTATAAAGGGTGTGGGCGTGTGTGAATACTTGTGTACTTGCTCACCTCAGACAGCATGCACTGAAATGGAGTAAGGACAAGGAGTAGCATTTGAATGATGACACAATGGAATGCATTGCTGTCTGAAACAACAAGAGGACTATTATGTGTTAAAGACAAAGTGGTCTCTCCCATGAGTGAAATGTGGAAGGTGATACCAGCGAGGAAAGAGAGGGTAAAGAGGAGGACAGGCTGAGATAAGAAATGGAGGTTAAATAGTGTGATCTTCATTACTCAACCTCCCCAGTCTCTACACATTACAATAGTGTGTGTGTGTGTGCGTGTGCGTGTGCGTGTGCGTGCGTGTGTTCTCCATGACCTTGCACCTCACTTAGAGCTTGTAAAATGGGAGCAAATTGTGAACTAGATAAGTGTCAGTGAGGTATAGGTCTTGGATCAGTTGGGACAGCGCAGTCCTCCCAACACTGTTATCTGAGAATGTGACTCTGGCCTCAACAGCATGCATCATTTTGTAAAATCACATTAGTACTGTCATTCCTGGAATGACAGTACTAACTCAGTTATATACCTGAGTTATATACCTCCAGTGTCCCAACGTGTTAACCCATAACAGTCTAAACCTGTGTAAGCCGGGGAGGGGGGGTGGTGGATTCTAATAAGCTGTATGGAATTATTTTATACCAAGGATAATTTAGCTATTTGATTTATTTAAAAAAAAGTAAATACAAAAAATGATTTAATTAAATAGCTTTACTGCTATTAGTCGAGACAAACACATTGAATAACATATTTTTTCTGCATGGAATAACAGACAGTCCCCCCAAAAATCGAAAGGGCGTTTGTTCTGAAGTGTCTGTCCTATATCTGAGAGATAAAAGAAAGATCAGAATTTTTTGTTTGTTTTTTACATGTATTTAATCCCTTATTCTTGGCACTAAAGAGTCTCCATAAATACGTACTTCTCACCTTTCCACAGAGGGGTCATATTTGTAACGGCAGCCTTCCTCCTCTTCACGAGAAGAGAGGGTGTAACAGGGATCGGACCAACACGCAGCGTAGCCAGTGCTCAACATGTTTGATAAACAGTGAACACTTAACACGATACAAAATAACAAATGTGGCAAACCGATACAGCCCTATCTGGTGCAGAGAAAACACAAAGACAGGAAACAACCACCCACAAACCCCAACACAAAACAAGCCACCTATATATGATTCCCAATCAGAGACAACACAAAACACCTGCCTCTGATTGAGAACCATATTAGGCCAAACATAGAAAACAGACAAACTAGACACCACACAACATAAAGCCAGCTCCGCCTCACCAACACACACAAAATCTGTACAAAACGAATAAAAGGCAAAAAACACAAGAACTATGTCAGAACTATGACAGTACCCCTCTCCTGAGGTCGGACTCCGAACGCCACCCCCTAAAACTCTAGGGAGGTCTGGGTGGCATCTTCCGCCGGTGGGCGGCTCCGGCGCTGGACTGAGACACCACTCCACCATTGTCTTTTTCCCCTCCTTAGCGTCCCTTGAGTGGCGACCCTCGCCACCGACCTTGGCCTAGGAACCCTCACAAAGGGCCCCATTCAGACTGATGAGACAGCTACCGAGAACCAGAAGGTAGCTCAGGACAGAGAGGTACCTCAGACAGAAGTAGCTCATGACAAGAGGTAGCTCAGATCGAGGGTAGCTCCGGACTGAACTGCAGCTCCGACCGGAGGCAGCTCGCACTGGAGCAGCTCATGACTGGAGACTCTGATGGAGGCATCTCATGACTGAGGGCAGCTCATGACTGGAGGCAGCTCGACTGGAGGCAGCTCTCAGGATGAAGGCAGCTCATGACTGTGAAGGCAGCTCATGACTGGCCAGCTCATGACTGGCGGGCGGCTCTGGCGGCTCCTGACTGGCGCGGCTCTGCGGCTCTGATGCTGCTGGCGGCTCTGACTCTGGCGGCCCTGCGGCTCCTGCGCTGGCGCTCTGGCGCTCTGACGGTGGCGGCTCTTGGCGGCTCCTGACTGCGGCTCGGGCGCTCCTGACTGGTGGCGGCTCCTGACTGGCTGGCGGCTCTGGCGGCTCCTGACTGGCTCGGCGGCTCTGGCGGCTCCGGACTGGCTGCGGCTCTAATGGCTCGGACAGGACGGGCGGCTCTAATGGCTCGACAGACGGGCGCTCCGACGGTTCGGGACAGACGGGCGCTCTGACGGTTGGGACAGACGGGGCTCAGATGGGGCGGGAGAGGATGCGCAGATGCGCTGCAGAGATGAACAATGGCGCTGGGCAGACGGATGAAACAGATGGCGCTGGGCAGACGGCATGGCCAGATGGCGCTGGGCAGGCACGGCAGCTCAGATGGCGCTGCAGAGGAGCTCAGACGCGCTGGGCAGGCAGGCAAGCTCAGACCGGCCGCTGGTCAGCGCAGGCAGCTCAGACGGCGCTGGCAGGCAGGCAGCTCGACCCTGAGGTGATGCGCGCAAGTAGCCTGTGCATGTTGCCGGAAACTGGTGTACCGGTTTGTAGACACGCACCTCAAGGTAGTCGAGGAGCAGAACAGGCACACTGGACTCTCGAGGCGCACTATTACACCTAGTGCGTGCGTACCGGCACTGGTACCGGGCTGAGGGCACGCACCTCAGGGCGAGTGCAGGCAACAGTACAGCTCTGGATACGCACAGTAAGCTTGGTGCTCGTGCCGGACTGGTGGTACCGGGCTGGAGACACGCACCACAGAAAGTGCGTCGAGGGGAGAACGAAGTCTTGACGCACAGCGCCTAGTGCGTGTGGCCCTGATGGTTACTGGCATGCGGCCCGAGGAGGTGGCGCCGGATATACCGGACCGTGAAGGCGTACAGGAGCTCTTAAGCACCGAGCCTGCCCAACCTTACCTGGTTTAATGCTCCCCGTAGCCAGGCCAGTGCGGCGAGGTGGAATAGCCCGCACTGGGCTGTGCTGGCGAACCGGGGACACCATGCGTAAGGCTGGTGCCATGTACACCGGCCCGAGGAGACGTACTGGAGACCAGATATGTTGAGCCGGCTTCATGGCACCTGGCTCGATGCCCACTCTAGCCCGGCCGATACGTGGAGCTGGGATGTACCGCACCGGGCTATACATACGTACAGGAGACACCGTGCGCCTTTCCGCACAACACGGTGTCTGCCCGTACTCTCGCTCTCCACGGCAAGCCCGGGAAGTTGGCGCAGGTCTCCTACCTGACTTCGCCACGCCCCCCTTTAGCCAAAATTTTGGGGGGGGTTTCTTCTCGGGCTTCCTGGCCAGCCGTGTTCCCTCATAACACCGGTTCCCCTTCGCGGCTGCTTCCGCTCTCCTAGCTGCCTCCACCTGTTCCCATGGAAGGCGATCCTTACCAGCCAGGATCTCCTCCCATGTGTAGCAACCCTTTCCGTCCAACACCTCTTCCCAAGTCCATTCCTCCTGGTACCGCTGCTGCTGCCGCTGCTGCCCGTTGCTACGCTGCTTGGTCCGAGATTGGTGGGTGGTTCTGTAACGGCAGCCTTCCTCCTCTTCACGAGAAGAGAGGGTGTAACAGGGATCGGACCAACACGCAGCGTAGCCAGTGCTCAACATGTTTAATAAAACGATAAACAGTGAACACTTAACACGATACAAAATAACAAATGTGGCAAACCGATACAGCCCTATCTGGTGCAGAGAAAACACAAAGACAGGAAACAACCACCCACAAACCCCAACACAAAACAAGCCACCTATATATGATTCCCAATCAGAGACAACACAAAACACCTGCCTCTGATTGAGAACCATATTAGGCCAAACATAGAAACAGACAAACTAGACACACAACATAGAATGCCCACCCAGCTCATGTCCTGACCAACACTAAAATAAGCAAAACACACAAGAACTATGGTCAGAACGTGACAATATTAGTGTGTAGGTCAAACCGTTTGGACACTACATACAATTTTGTGAGAAGACCGATTTTTGGGATGTCTCATGGTCTGACAAACACCGCTCTAGCTCTGTCACCTTGAGGGATGCGGTGGATTGAGATGCATCTAATGCAAAAAATATATATTCCTATCTTAAACTGACATATTTTTATGGGGATTTTTTAATTATGCTAATTAGATTTTCACGGGGGTGTGGACATTGACTCTAGGGTGTTTTAATGGTCAGATCGCAAATGTGTTTGTCACAACAATATTGCAACAATAAATCATATCTACTGTCATGACGTTGGCTTGATGGGGGAGGTTTATGACCCCATAAATACCTTTCCCCTTTTTCCTCTCTCTACTCTACCGATGTGACTATTGAAAATCTCTTTGTTAACATGGAGAGTCTGGTGACATCAAAACATGGGAAACGGAACCATATTTCGGTAATCCAACCAGTTGAAAATATGCGTTGGTACTTAATGAATATGATCTCAGATCAGTTGTTGTCTGATACATTATTACTAATGACAGGATGACATAAACTGTATCTTGGAAAGTCGACACATTCTAGTCATCAGATTCACATGGAATTGTTGTGCAATTGAAATGTTTAAAAATGAAACTATTTGTGAAAAGATTAAATGTAATTTTAGATTCTTAATGAGAGAACGGTTTGTCAGAAGAACACTCTGCTCACTCAGAGGCCCCGCCCATGTGAACAGACACTGGGTGTAAACTATGAAACACGGCCCTCTCTACCAATCCTACATAAGCTCCTTGATGAAAATGTAACTTTCTGTTCCAAGGACGTGAGGACTTACCATCCCCACGTTGAAAGGACAAAGACCACCTACAGAACTAAGCCAACCTCAGCAAGAACCTAACGAAATTGGCATCGAATGTCAATGTGAAGGTGTCGACCTACACGCCGGAAGGATGAATTTCGACTATACCAGCCAGAATATAGCATGAGCTTAAAAGTATTGCAACTTGGTCTGAACTTTGAACTCTTATTCACTAAAGAAGTGCTACCCCCTCCGCCCACTAAATGTGGGCTAGGAGAGGACGGACAGAGTATCCATTCTACCACGCTCCAGTTCACCAAGAGACATTCTTCAAAGGACAAACCGGCCTTCCATCGACAACCAATCTACCTAAGCGCAGCTCAGAGTAAATATTTTTTGCATACCTTTTTCAAATGGGCAGTAATTTAGAATGCATAAGATACTGTATTTACGATAGCATAGCTTCTCCCTTTGTTCCTCAGTCTTCCCGCTCTTTCACTCAAACCCCCCCCCCCTTTTCTTTGTGTAACCAGCCGCTATATCGGCTCCGTTCACCAGGTCCATCAATGTATGATTCATTCTGTGTATATGTAATTCTGTGTGATTAGTTAGGTATTTAGTAAATAAATAATGAAACCAAATGTTGTATTGCTGATTCAACTTGTTAGCCAGGGTTCGTGAAGATAACCAAGAATTTACAACTTTCAGATGAGACCCCTAAATCCCTAAATTTACCGTGTGAAGGGATAAATTCCCAGTAATTGGTAAATTCTCTGCCTTTTGTAAATAAGGTGAGGATTAAATATTGACTGCTACTGACGTAAAAGATTACCAGGTCTTTAAGAGTTTATTCGGAAGATAACAGCTCTATAAACATTCTTTCGTGGTACCCCGACTTTCTAGTTAATTATTTACCTGAGTAGCTTAATCAGGTAATATTAATTACAGAGAAATGGTTTTATAGAATAGCATGTCATATCACTTAATCCGGCATAGCCAAAAACACGACACTACCCACCACAAAAATTTAATGAACCAGATTTACAGATTGTCATTGTCGGTAATCCCAGCCTACGGTATTGCGTAATGCAGAATGGAACCTCTATTCTGCACATTGTAGTAGCGCAATCTAAACATCTCACGTCTATGAAATTCTACCATCTGCATATTCTAACCTAATCTCATAAAGACATGTATCATGTTGAGAGGTCAGAGGTTATGGTAATGTTCTGTTGGTTCTCTCCAGTTGTGCTGTGGTCACATTCTCTTGGCTCTCTCTAGATGGGGAAGAACATATGTTTTATTTGAAAGGTACCAGAGAGAACTAACTCCATGGGAACCCCCCAGACATATGGACTTCATTAAAGCCAGTAGTCCAATGACATCATTGTCATATAATTGAATCTCACCTCATCCTCTCTGCATCTAAGTGGAGAGCTGAAGTTAGAAAGCCTTTTTTCACCTCATAATACAGTCTGCTGCTGTGAGCTTCTCTCTCACTCTCTGTACAGATCTGATTTGTCACGCAGTGCAGGGCCACAGGTATCTAGGTTCACCAACCACCACTGTTTTCCCATGAGGTCACTTTTAGACTGAATGGTGTCTTTGTTAAGTGAAGATGAACCAGAGGCCAATTATTTAAATGGGCTCCAGATAGCAATGATTTATTAAAGGAAAATAAGGGCAGGCCATATTGAGCAGAACCATTTTATGTCAGCCTCTGTAGCTGGCAGATCAGTTCAGGGTTTATCTGTCTTAATAAATCACAAACACTTACATGACTCTCGCAAGGGGAAGCTAGACTTTATCACAGACATAAGTAACTAGACTATTACACCATTTGGTCGGGTGACGTCCCCAGATCAAGAGGTTTCCCACAAAGATAGAATACTTTTTATCCCCCTTTTGCCTCTTTAACCTCTATTTATTTGGTCCTCTGTTCAAACTACTGTTCCTCTTCTCACGCTGTGTTGGAGCAGAGCTGCTCCAGCTGTTGTCCAAAATGGCATCATGTAAAAACACCTCACATACTCTCAAGTGTTGGACATAGTGGCCAGCCAGCTATATTTTACTGTAAACCATTGGACCTCTCCCTGCTTCCTGTGCTGTGGAAGGGCGGGTATCTGGACAACTATTTTGCTGTCTTGTTGTTGTTATACGTTTAACAAAATCAAGCTGTCGCTATGGGTTTTTCTACAGATTGTTGTTGTTGTTGTTTAAGAGTGTCTATTTTCTATCCAGAGACGATACACTGAACAGATTAACTCTGCAGGGTTGTTCATAAACAACAACCGAATGCTGCACCGTAATTAAAACCATGATGTTAACCCCAGCACTTTATGTGTCCAGGTTGACCGGCTTCCTCCTCTGTCCTTCTGTCTCATCTGCTCCTTGATGGAGGAGAAGATAAACTAGAGCGCTACAGGGTCAGAACTTCACCAAGGGGCTGAGAGGCCTGGACCGTTTCCCGCTGTCAACACACACCTGTCAAACGGTCATGTGCTCCCTGGTATTTCCTGAATCAAAGGCTTCCTCTGAGAAGCAATTTTTTCCTCTCTTCAACAAACTGAAGCCCAAAGCCAATATCCTGTGGTGGCTAAGTAACTTTGAATAAAGACTTCACCACTTAGTGGCACTTGTTTTTTATCTCCTCTTGGGCATGCTGAGGTGTTGAAGAGGTACTTTAGGCTAATCAGCTTGTTAAATGTATTATACTAACACCCATTCACAATCCTCAACTGTCAAATGTGGAGGACAGACTGAGTCCACTTCCTAGCCTTCAAGGAAACCAACTGTTCCTAATAAAGCCTTTAAATAAAAATGTCCTGTGATTTTAAGGCAATTAAGGAAAGGGAAATGTGTACTTGTCCATAAATGCTTGGCCTATTTTTTGTTTAATTTCCCCCTTTTTTTCAAAATATCATTGCAAAAAATCTGTCTTGCTTTAAAATGTGTCCTTTCTGTTTATTAATTGCCTTCTGCGAAGCAACTCCCTCATTCTGTACTTTTGAGGGGAAATAAAAACTAATGAATTAGTAGGAAGTGGTTGCTGGGACTGTTGTGTTTAAATAATAAAGAAGATCTTAGCAGTGCTCTGTGCTCTCAGAAGCATCCAGAACCACCTCGGGCCAGCAGACTGTTGATAATTAATCCTGCTGAATGCAGACCAGACTCGTTGTCAGACATAGGACTCGTTGTCAGACATAGGCACAGAATACTGATGGACCAGATTCTGAAGGAAGAGAATGATACTATACACCTTCACCAGTTCTCCAAATACAGTAGCTAAGCCAGCCATTATTTCCAATACCGTAACGGTATTCCAATGAAGGAGGATTGATTTTATGAAAACTGACATTATTTCCCTAAGCATATGCGACATAATTGGTCCCATAGGGCCCCCGACCCCAAAAAATTAACATAAAAAAGAATAGGTATAAATACTGTATATATTATTATTATTACATTTTTTTAGGAACTCAGTCAGGGTCTGAACTTACTGTTGAGGGTTATATAGTAGAAAAGTATTTTAATGTCTGCTTCCAACTCACACTCTCCAACACATAGATCCCCTGAATGCAGCTCACTCTCCAGATCCCAATCACCTGAATTCTGATGTTCACACATCTGTATGTCATTATCACACACTATTTAGTTCAGTTCTTTGCACCCCATCATTGTGAGGTATTGTTTGTTTTGTGACACACTTCTATTTGGAGCTCTGTTTTTTCCGTAATTTAATCCTCCTGTGTATGATAGTTTTTGCCTGCCTCACTAACGATGCTTTTTGCTTATTCACTGCCTGTACCTTAGCCTGTACCTTAGCCTATCAGATTTCCTGTTATCAACCTATTGCCTGATCTCCTGGATGACTTTACTAGCCTTTTCCCTGCCTGTACTGTTGCCTTTTAGGACCCCTGTGTATGACCTTCTACCTGCCCCTGGACCCAGCTACCTTCCTCCTCCTGTGGTCCTTTACAAATAAACACCTGCTGCGCTCTGTGCTTAAAACCAGCTCTGTCTCCCATCGTGTTCATTACAAGTATACTGTTTCTCTTGTTATGTCAGTCACTCAATTAGCCCACATCAGTAGCGGTTCACCTGCTGTGAGGGAGCTGTCTGCATGCCTCTGTGTCAGAAATCGTGGACAGATTCGTCATGTTTGGTGACATCACTGACATTGCAACCTGCATCAGAAATAGGTCCAGGGGCCAACCTCTATAGAGGGATCATCTTCCATGCCGTATGCCAGGTTTCTGAAATGTCTACACATACAGCAAAGCAAAATAAGAACCATGAGAAAAAACATAATGACTTGGTGGTAGATTCAGTGACAGAGAAAACCAGGGGTGTCACCACTCCAATTCTGTTGCAAAATGTTGAGTCTTTTCCAAAACATTTTGCAACAAACCATTTACTCCAAACAAAAAACGCAAACAATTGGACAAATTCAGGTAGCTCCCACCCCGATTAATTCTGTTTGGTTCTTTAACGGTAAACGGATTCCGTTTGGGACCACAACAAACAACATACTGAGGCAAGACTCTGCTATGGCTTCTTCGTGTCCAACATGTAGGATGCAGTGAAGGAGGGAAATGTTGAGGTTAAAGAGCAGGAGTAGGCTAAATCAACTAATGTTGTCACTGTAAATATTTGTCATTGATCTGTATTTATCAGTACAACTTTTATCGGCCTTTAACTTTCCATGTATTACTGTTCTGTTGTCTACTGTAACAATTTGTTACAATTTGTTGTCTACTGTGATTTATGCTTCTTGATCAATTCATCATTTGAAGAAAATCCATAATGTTAACAGTTGAAATAAAACACCACCGACAGTTTTGAGCAACAGTTATGACCGTTTTAATCAGTTGCACTTGTACAAGTAACAACATACAGATAGTAACAAAGTGTCATTTCTGAGCAATCATTTAACTAACTGTCCACTGTTGTTCCTGTACCCAAGAAAGCAAAGAATGTAAGAATGCTGTTCATTGACTGTAGCTCAGCATTCAACACCATAGTACACTCCAAGCTCATCATTAAGCTCGAGGCTCTGAGTCTGAACCCCGCCCTGTGCAACTGGGTCCTGGACTTCCCGACGGGCCGCCCCCAAGGTGATGAAGGTAGGAAAAGCCACCTCCACTTTGCTGATCCTCAACACTGGGGCCCCACAAGGATGCGTGCTCAGCCCCCTCTTGTACTCCCTGTTTACCCATGACTGCGTGGCCACGCACGCCTCCAACTCAATAAAGTTTGCAGACTGATGTAGGCATGATTACCAACAATGACGAGGCAGCCTACAGGGAGGAGGTGAGGGCCTAGGGAGTGTAGTGCCAAGAAAATAACCTCTCACCTAACGTCAACAAAACAAAGGAGCTGATCGTGGACTTGAGGAAACAGCAGAGGAAGCACCCCCCTATCCACATCGACTGGACCGCAGTGGAGAAGGTGGATACACATCACTGCATACACATCACTGACAAACTGAAATGGTGCAGCGCCTCACCAACCTCAGAAGGCTGAAGAAATTTGGCTTGGCACCTAAAACCCACACAAAGTTTTACAGATGCACAATTGAGAGCATCCTGTCTGGCTGTATCACTGCCTGGAACGGCAACTGCACTGCCCGCAACCGCAGGGCTCACCAGAGGGTGGTGCAGTCTGCCCAACGCATCACCGGGGGCAAACTAGGTGTCCTCCAGGACACCTACAGCACCCGATGTCACAGGAAGGCCAAAAAGATCATCAAGGACAACAACCACCCGAGCCACTGCCTGTTCACCCCGCTACCATCCAGAAGGCGAGGTCAGTACAGATGCATCAAAGCTGGGACCGAGAGACTGAAAAACAGCTTCTATCTCTAGGCCATCAGACTGTTAAATAGCCATCACTATATACATAGACTTGAAATCATCACTGGCCACTTTAATAACGTAACACTAGCCACTTTAATAATGTTTACATATTTTGCATTAGTCATCTCATATGTATATACTGTATTCTATCCTATTCTACTGTATCTTAGTCTATGCCGCTCTGACATTGCTCGCCCAAGTATTTATATATTCTTAATTCCACCCCCCCCCCAACAATAAAATATTTCACTGATGATGTGCAGAAATTCCCTTGCATGTTGCATGAAAACTGGAAGGTTGTTGACAACATAAGCACTGATGTCAGCGCCAACACTGGTGTACCTGAAAGACAAATACATGTACCAATTCATCGGTAATATTAGCCATTATAATAGCCTAAAGTTATCAAAGGAAAACCTGCGTCATTTCGGATGTTTTCTAAAAATATTATAGACACAATGCTGTGTTAACAGATGTCTTTACAGGGGTGTATGTGCGAAGCATATATACGAAATTGCTTCATCCATCATCTTAGCTAACACCATTCATATCAAAAGTGCACATAAATGTGTTCTTTCATATCCCTCACTGTGATGACCCTCCCACTCTGTCTGCCAAATTCTCTCTTCACTCTTGTTTTCCTTAAAACGATATCGGTGGGCGGAGCCGGAAGGGTCGTCAGCGAAATGGGACACACCTGGGCTCGGGTGTGTCCTGGGGATAAATACACCTTTCCCCCCATACATTGAGGAGACACTCCCATGCAGACACACTGTTGATTTTTGTTGTTGCATTTTGGGGTTTGTGTTAATTTGTTTTGGCACCTCCCAACACCCCTCATTATCATCATCTACGCATGCATCGACTCACTTACACTAATGACTACACACACCATTGTTACTTGGATATAGTTTACTTTATTTCATAAATATGTTTGTCATTTCTTTATCTCCCTCTTTGTTACGGGCTATAAGCCAGTTTGTAACACTCACACAGACCTAGAGGCTCTCAACCCAGCATGACAAAGATATTGTCCTGTTCAATTATGGGAAATCAGCTGGTTAGGCTTCCTCTTGAATTTAAGTGCAACAGGATAGGGTTAGGAAGGAAGTGAAAATTACCATGGCCCATATTTAGGAAGTTACAAACAGGGGGGACCTGATCCTCGATCAGCACTACTCTAAGATGCTTTATGAATATAGGCCCAGGATATGAACTGACACTGGTTTTATTCGGTGACAAGACAATGTTTACTCACCCTCTTTGGCAATGGATCGGACTTCTCCCAACTTTGCAAAACTCTCTCTGACTTGCTCCCCTTCTGCCCCCTCTCCCCTGGTTGAAAGAAAATAAGATCCAATATAAGAGTCTAGATCAGAAAGTATACTGCAACAATAACATCCATAGTTATGGACTTGCAAACAGAAGTCACCATACTGTCCATTACTGTCCGTAACGTTGTAATGTTAGGCAGATTTTTTGTTATATTACCATGTGTATGTCACGTGAAACTCCATGACGGCGACCAACGGCGACACTAGATCCTTCCCATTTTTTTGACTACCAGCGGAGCCATCTGGTAAATCAGGCTCTTTGGCGAACCTCAGTCATGAAAAGAGCGAAAACATCTTCTCCTTTGAGAAAAGACTTCAATGCAGTTATTTGCTGTTCTTTCAATAAAGTTATGCCCTCTAATAATGTAACTGCTGCTTAATGTTTTACTTCTGAGCACAGTACATGCGCTTCTCGTTGTCATGATCAATTAAACCACCCCCACAGATTATAAGAGGACGCTGATTGGTCAGGCCATACGGTGGATGGAAGGGAGGAGCTCAAATGGTTTGAATCTGGTCGTGGCCAGACTGTATCTTTGTAGCGAAACTTTCAATTTCACTTAGCTACTGAATTCAGCTAGCTAGTCTAGCCTACTCAAACACCCAGCTCAAACAAAGAGGGATGTTATGTTAGCTAGCTGGCTATGGCCATCCAACACGTGGAACTCTTCAAAGTGAAGGTAAGCTTTTGGTTTTACTAACTTATTGCCACTGGCCTGCCGGTGTAACTGCTAAACTGCTTTCTGACTGTAAACTGTACTGCATGAGTTTACTAACATGTTAGTTCTAGTATGTTGATGAGGTAGGCTGTGTGTAGCGGTTAGTGGTCATGATATGAAGGTTTGGCTTGGAAAGGTTTTATCGCCTGGTCACAGACGGCTGATGTGTTGTGCACTGAAGTCCACAAGTGAAGGGAAAACGAAGTGGGGATAAACATACCTGAATTTATCCAATAAAAACTCTACTAAACTAATTTGCAACTGTTGGACTAATGATTACACCCTAGATCAGCTAGATGCAGGCAAGAGTTTGCAAGGCGGTATTGAATGTGTCACTGTCTGTCACCTTAATTACTCAAAATTCTCTTGACCTGTGCACCTACGTTGTAAACTTTCATTCAAAGGCCAGGTTGTAGCAACCTCATGATGGGTATAGGGATAATTAGAGTATCATGTAGTAGCCTAAACTTATCGATGTTACATTGAACTGGGTGAATGGGATATGAATGCCAGTCATCCAATATGCTGTAATAGAAATAATACCATGTTCATTAAAAAAATTATCATCCTCCCTCATCTTAAACTACACCGACCGCCACTGATGTACACTGAGTGTACACTGAGTGTACACTGAGTGTACACTGAGTGTACAAAATATTAAGGACACCTGCTCTTTCCATGACATAAACTGACCAGGTGAATCTAGGTGAAAGCTATGATCCTTTATTGAGGTCACTTGTTAAATCCACTTCAATCAGTGTAGATGAAGGGGAGGAGACAGGTTAAAGAAGGATTTTTAAGCCTTGAGACAATTGAGACAGATTGTGTATATGTGCCATTCAGATGGTGAATGGGCAAGACAAAATACTTAAGTGCCTTTGAACGGGCTATGGTAGTAGGTGCCAGGCACACCGGTTTGTGTCAAGAACTGCAACGCTGCTGGGTTTTTCACGCCCAACCGTTTCCGATGTGTATCAAGAAAGGTCCACCACCCAAAGGACATCCAGCCAACTTGACACAACTGTGGGAAGCATTGGAGTCAACATGGGTCAGCATCCCTATGGAAAGCTTTCGACACTTTGTAGAGTCCATGCCCCGATGAATTGAGGCTGTTCTGATGGCAAAATGGTGGTGTGCAACTCAATATTAGGAAGGTGTTCTTAATGTTTTGTACACTCAGTGTATGTGCATATTATGTGTGTATGAGCAGAAATAAGGTCAAGGATTAATCTCCTCTCAGAGTCGCTCCACATGCCGGGTAGGAGGAACCACTGGACAGCACATGGATTGTGGCGCAGGCCTGAAGGGAACCACACACACACAGGCACACACACTTATGCACACACTGGTTATTGGTCAGATTTTTTTAAAGCAATGCTGTCACTGTACAGTATAAAGTTCACCACTCTTTCTCATCTCTCCACTTCAGTGTGGTTCAAATTTGCGAAGTAAGCAGAAGCAATCTCAATAAACTGATTTTCCCATGCCATCAAGTAACAATTCATTTATATCACAGCTACAATGAGCTTACTTTTAGTTATGAATTATAACAACCACTGAATCAAGCAGACACTAACACAATGTGGGGTTTAAGGAAAGACAGTAGCGTGAAACAAGGTTGTTCACTATAAGCATATCTATTTATCATATCTATTTATCATCGAAATGTTAGGTATTGAAATCAGATTCAACAATAACATCAAGGGGCTAGAAATCCGGGGCTTAAAAACAAAGGTGTCATTGTACGCTGACGACTCATGTTCTGTTAAATCCACAATTTGGATCCCTGCACAACCTCATAGAGGATCTAAGTAATTTCTCTAACCTCTTTGAATTACAACCAAACTATGATATTACCTAATGGATCACAGAAAAATACTTTTACATTACCGTGTATTTTACCAATAAAATGGTCTGACGGTGAAGTGCACATACTCAGTATTCATATCCCGAAAGAAAGAAACTCTCAATACAATACATTTTAATAAATAAGATCTTGCTACCATGGAAAGGTAAATACCTGCCTATTTGTGTCAAAATCACCCTGATTTATTCTTTAGTCATATCCCAGTTTATCTATTTACTTATGGCCCTGCCTACACCGAATGACTTGTTTGTAAAAAAAAATATGAGCAAAAAATATTCCTCTTTATTTGGAACAACATTAAACTGACCTATTTATATAATGAATATGAATTCGTAGGGCTGACATGGTTAAATATTAAAGCATTGAACCTCTCACTAAAGGCTTCAGTCATACAAAAATGTTACTTAAATCCGAAATTGGTGTTCCAACATATTAGTAAAAATGTCTCACCCCATGTTCAAAGATGTCCTTTTCCCATTTATTCAGATCACAACCCCTCACGTTCGGTTATTTGAAAATGAAATAATCTCCAATCTCTCTCTCTATTTTTTTTAACAAACTATAGAAAGCTGGTTGCAAATTCAGTTTAATTCACCAGAAAAGACAGAACACATATTACAACAAATTTTTATTTATTTTTATTTATTTTTTATTTCACCTTTATTTAACCAGGTAGGCTAGTTGAGAACAAGTTCTCAATTACAACTGCGACCTGGCCAAGATAAAGCATAGCAGTGTGAACAAACAACAACACAGAGTTACACATGGAGTAAACAATAAACAAGTCAATAACACAGTAGGGGGGAAAAAATGAGTCTATATACATTGTGTGCGAAAGGCATGAGGAGGTAGGCAATAAATAGGCCATAGGAGCGAATAATTACAATTTAGCAGATTAACACTGGAGTGATAAATCATCAGATGATCATGTGCAAGTAGAGATACTGGTGTGCAAAAGAGCAGAAAAGTAAATAAATAAAAACAGTAAGGGGATGAGGTAGGTAAATTGGGTGGGCTGTTTACAGATGGACTATGTACAGCTGCAGCGATCGTTTAGCTGCTCAGATAGCAGATGTTTAAAGTTGGTGAGGGAAATAAAAGTCTCCAGCTTCAGCGATTTTTGCAATTCGTTCCAGTCACAGGCAGCAGAGAACTGGAAGGAAAGGCGGCCAAATGAGATGTTGGCTTTTGGGATGATCAGTGAGATATACCTGCTGGAGCGCGTGCTACGGGTGGGTGTTGTTATCGTGACCAGTGAACTGAGATAAGGCGGAGCTTTACCTAGCATGGACTTATAGATGACCTGGAGCCAGTGGGTCTGGGGACGAATATGTAGCGAGGGCCAGCCAACTAGAGCATACAGGTCGCAGTGGTGGGTGGTATAAGGTGTTTTAGTAACAAAACGGATGGCACTATGATAAACTGCATCTAGTTTGTTGAGTAGAGTAGTGGAAGCTATTTTGTAGATGACATCGCAGAAGTCGAGGATCGGTAGGATAGTCAGTTTTACTAGGGTAAGTTTGGCGGCGTYAGTGAAGGAGGCTTTGTTGCGAAATAGAAAGCCGATTCTTGATTTGATTTTGGATTGGAGATGTTTYATATGAGTCTGGAAGGAGAGTTTACAGTCTAGCCAGACACCTAGGTATTTATAGATGTCCACATATTCTAGGTCGGAACCGTCCAGGGTGGTGATGCTAGTCGGGCAGGCGGGTGCAGGCAGCGAACGGTTGAAAAGCATGCATTTGGTTTTACTAGRGTTTAAGAGCAGTTGGAYGCCAKGGAAGGAGTGTTGTATGSCATTGAAGCTCGTTTGGAGGTTAGATAGCACAGTYTCCAAGGAAGGGCCAGAAGTATACAGAATGGTGTCGTCTGCGTAGAGGTGGATCAGGGAATCGCCCGCAGCAAGAGCAACATCATTGATATATACAGAGAAAAGAGTCGGCCCGAGAATTGAACCCTGTGGTACCCCCATAGAGACTGCCAGAGTACCGGACAACATGCCCTCCGATTTGACACACTGAACTCTGTCTGCAAAGTAGTTGGTGAACCAGGCAAGGCAGTCATCAGAAAAACCGTCTGCCGATAAGAATATGGTGATTGACAGAGTCGAAAGCCTTGGCCAGGTTGATGAAGACAGCTGCACAGTACTGTCTTTTATCGATGGCGGTTATGATATCGTTTAGTACCTTGAGCGTGGCTGAGGTGCACCCGTGACCGGCTCGGAAACCGGATTGCACAGCAGAGAATGTACGGTGGGATTCGAGATGGTCAGTGATCTGTTTATTAACTTAGCTTTCGAAGACCTTAGATAGGCAGGGCAGGATGGATATAGGTCTGTAACAGTTTGGGTCCAGGGTGTCTCCCCCTTTGAAGAGGGGGATGGCCGCGGCAGCTTTCCAATCCTTGGGGATCTCAGACGATATGAAAGAGAGGTTGAACAGGCTGGTAATAGGGGTTGCGACAATGGCGGCAGATAGTTTCAGAAATAGAGGGTCTAGATTGTCAAGCCCAGCTGATTTGTATGGGTCCAGGTTTTGCAGCTCTTTCAGAACATCTGCTATCTGGATTTGGGTAAAAGGAAGCTGGGGACTCTTGGGCGAGTAGCTGCGGGTGGGGGGGGCGGAGCTGTTAGCCGAGGTTGGAGTAGCCAGGTGGAAGGCATGGCCAGCCGTTGAGAAATGCTTGTTGAAGTTTTCGATTATCATGGATTTATCGGTGGTGACCGTGTTACCTAGCCTCAGTGTAGTGGGCAGCTTGGAGGAGGTGCTCTTGTTCTCCATGGACTTTACAGTGTCCCAGAACTTTTTGGAGTTAGAGCTACAGGATGCAAATTTCTGCTTGAAAAAGCTAGCCTTTGCTTTCCTGACTGACTGRGTGTATTGGTTCCMGACTTCCCTGAACAGTTGCATATCYCGGGGACTATTCGATYCTATTGCAGTKRGCCACAGGATGTTWTTGTGCTGGTCGAGGGCAGTCAGGTCTGGAGTGAACCAAGGGCTATATCTGTTCTTAGTTCTGCATTTTTTGAATGGGGCATGCTTATCTAAGATGGTGAGGAAGTTACTTTTAAAGAATGACCAGGCATCCTCAACTGACGGGATGAGGTCAATATCCTTCCAGGATACCCGGGCCAGGTCAATTTGAAAGGCCTGCTCGCAGAAGTGTTTTAGGGAGCGTTTGACAGTGATGAGGGGTGGTCGTTTGACCGCGGACCCGTAGCGGATACAGGCAATGAGGCAGTGATCGCTGAGATCCTGATTGAAGACAGCAGAGGTGTATTTGGAGGGCAAGTTGGTCAGGATAATGTCTATTAGGGTGCCCATGTTTACGGATTTAGGGTTGTACCTGGTGGGTTCCTTGATGATTTGTGTGAGATTGAGGGCATTTAGCTTAGATTGTAGAACTGCCGGGGTGTTAAGCATATCCCAGTTTAGGTCACCTAACAGAACAAACTCTGAAGCTAGATGGGGGGCGATCAATTCACAAATGGTGTCCAGGGCACAGCTGGGAGCTGAGGGGGTCGGTAGCAGGCGGCAACAGTGAGAGACTTATTTCTGGAGAGATTAATTTTTAAAATTAGAAGTTCGAACTGTTTGGGTATGGACCTGGAAAGTATGACATTACTTTGCAGGCTATCTCTGCAGTAGATTGCAACTCCTCCCACTTTGGCAGTTCTATCTTGACGGAAAATGTTATAGTTGGGTATGGAAATCTCAGAATTTTTGGTGGCCTTCCTAAGCCAGGATTCAGACACGGCAAGGACATCAGGGTTGGCAGAGTGTGCTAAAGCAGTGAGTAAAACAAACTTAGGGAGGAGGCTTCTGATGTTGACATGCATGAAACCAAGGCTTTTTCGATCACAGAAGTCAACAAATGAGGGTGCCTGGGGACATGCAGTGCCTGGGTTTACCTCCACATCACCCGAGGAACAGAGGAGGAGTAGGATGAGGGTGCGGCTAAAGGCTATCAAAACTGGTCACCTAGAGCGTTGGGGACAAAGAATAAAAGGAGCAGATTTCTGGGCGTGGTAGAATAGATTCAGGGCATAATGTGCAGACAGGGGTATGGTGGGATGCGGGTACAGCGGAGGTAAGCCCAGGCACCGGGTGATGATAAGAGAGATTGTATCTCTGGACATGCTGGTTATAATGGGTGAGGTCACTGCATGTGTGGGAGGTGGGACAAAGGAGGTGTCAGAGGTATGAAGAGTGGAACTAGGGGCTCCCTTGTAAACTAAAACAATGATAACTAACCTGAACAACAGTATACAAGGCATATTGACATTTGAGAGAGACATACAGCGAGGCATAAAGTAATCGCAGGTATTAATTGGGAGAGCTAGCTAAGACAACAGGTGAGACAACAACAGCTTATCAGCTAACACAACAACAGCAGGTAAAATGGCGATGACTCGGCAGAGAGGGTCGGATTAACTACACCCAGAGCTGGGGCCGCGAACTCAAATGTTATGGTTAAACTCAAATATACTAATTCATTAAAAATATATATTATTTTTTATGGTTTAAGCTTTGTTAATTAATGATATCATAAGTACTGGCGGAGTTATGTCACACATGCAGCTAACAAAAATATATGGAAATGCCTCCTCTATCCAAAATTACAACCAACTGATGGCAGCATTACGACAAAAATGGAAGAGGCAAGTGGAAGTGGAAGAAGGTAAGGAACTTGCCTGTTGGCCCTATATTAAAGAACAAAATTGGTTAAAGAAAATTATGATAAATGAAAAAGTATATCAGTTTAATTTAAGGTCAAAAAAATTGACAGCTGCGCCATACAGGTTGCAAAATAGTTTGGAAGAGATTTCCCATGTGCCGATTCTGTCACGGTTGTTCTCCTCCTCGTCTGAGGAGGAGCAGTCTGAGGAGGAGCAGGGATCGGACCAAAACGCAGCGAGGTATGAAGACATGTTGATTTATTGAAACAAGACGAACACGTAACACACTTGAGAAATTACAAAATAACAAAACGACGTAGACCGACCTGAACATGAGAACTTACATAAAACGAAGAACGCACGAACAGGTACAGACTAGACAAACGAAACAGTCCCGTGTGGTACAAACACTGACACGGAAGACAATCACCCACAAACAAACAGTGTGAACAGCCTACCTTAATATGGTTCTCAATCAGAGGAAACGTCAAACACCTGCCCCTAATTGAGAACCATATCAGGCAACACATTGAACCCAACATAGAAACACATAACATAGACTACCCACCCAGCTCACGTCCTGACCAACTAAACAAAGTTAAACAAAGGAAAATAAGGTCAGGAACGTGACAGATTCCATGGCACATGGAACTGATACACAAAACAACGCCGGATTCAAAATGTAGTTTTTCCATTTAAATTATTATACAAAATTATTGCAACCAATAGAATGTTACAGTGCCTTCGGAAAGTATTCAGACCCCTTGACTTTTTCCACATTTTGTTATGTTACAGCCTTATTCTAAAATGGATTAAATTGTATTTTTTTCCTCATCAATCTGCACACAATACGCCATAATGACAAAGCAAAAACAGGTTTTTAGACATTTTTGCTAATAAATATTCAGACCCTTTTCTCAGTACTTTGTTGAAACACCTTTGACAGCGACTACAGCCTTGAGTCTTCTTGGGTATGGCACACCTGTATTTGGGTACTTTCTCCCATTCTTCTCAGCAGATCCTCTCAAGCTCTGTCAGGTATAAATTAGCAAAAACTCAAAAAACCTGTTTTCACTTTGTCATTATGGGGTATTGTACATAGATTGCTGAGGATTCTTTTTTAAATATATTATTTTGAATAAGGCTATAATGTAACAAAAAGTCAAGGGGTCTAAATACTTTCTGAAGGCACTGCATGTATATGGGGGATACAACATCCACATTTGCTGCGAAGAGACAGAATCATTAGATCACTTGTTTTGGTACTGCCCATATGCAGCTTGTTTTTGGCTGCATATGGAATGTTCAAGAATTGCAACATTTACCTGGAGCTAACTCTGCAAAAAGAACTGCTGGGTGACTTGAAAAGCCATAGTCAATCTATCAATAATTTAATAATACTTCTAGTAAAAATATTAATCTTTCATTTACAATCTGTAGAAACTATGAGAATAGAAAGGTTCAGAACTTTTGTGAAACATTAGAGCACAGTTGAAAGATATATGCTATTATACAACGGGTATAATCCCAAATGTCGATTGGTTAAAACCACATTCCAAACGGTGTCTATTCCACAAGTTACCACCAGCTAAATCTTAAATGTATGATCTTAAAATGCCTATTTACTCTGTCTCATCTGACTGCGCAATCCACTGTTTCATCAGCTCAGCCAGGCACTTTATAATCTTGATCTCCACTATAAAAAGCATCTAGACATTATCTCACATTTCTTTTAGACTAACATTTTGTTTTCAACAGCGGAGATTTGGAAGAACCTTGCTGTCTGTCTCTCCAACATTGTTTCAATATTCAAATTCGATCTCCAGCTGTCTCATGGTAATGAACATGTCGGGAATCGGGAGGAGACAGACAGGCAGCGTTTCTCAGAAATCATGAATCAGCTGCCATCATTTTTATGGATATATACAAAGAAATGTAAATTGCAAAGAGGTAAAACTAAACGAAGTGCAGCAAGTTTGCTGTCTTTCCAGCTTCAGTTTTAAGGGATTGTGTTAGCTGTGTTGTTGGCTAGCTCCTCTGAACAACAGTGTCCTGACGAGTGAGCACATTTTCCATGCCAGGCGAAATCGTGCATCATTAGCTCATTGTTACGGATGTATCCAAATAAATGTCACGAGAAAACAGCTTAAACAAATGCAAATGCAGCTACTTTGCTGTTATTAGTTGGCTAGATAACAAGCAAGGGATAAGAACGTTGCCAGCCAGTATGGTAATTGACATTTAGAACTAACTACTAGGTCGCGTCCATAGATACAGAACAAAAAGACTGAATGACTGGGTCGCATCTCTAGCAACTGAACCAATAGAACGAATGACCAGCCGACTTGGGTGGCAACCCTAGATTCATATCGGGACTATATCTTGTGGAAGGATGAAATTGTAAAAATAATTCATCAAAATAAAGTTTTTAATTAAAATATATAAATCACTATTTGAATATGTTAGTAACCTGTTGTATAAAAGTGATAATGCCTTCAAAGCCAGTTTTTGGAGGATATATTGACTTCGTCTCGGGCTTAACAACAACTGGGACAATATATCCTCCAAACACCGGCTTCTCAGGCATTATCACTTAATTAGAAATCAAAACTGGATGGTTTTCAGAAATAAATGGGAGTGGTTGAGGGTAGCTGTAGGGTGAGACTAAAAACAAATAAAACCAAAAAAACAAGAATAGAAAACTAATATAAAATGTATATACAGTTGAAGTCGGAAGTTTACATACACTTAGGTTGGAGTCATTAAAACTCATTTTTCTAATTTTGGCAAGTCGGTTAGGACATCTACTTTGTGCATGACACAAGTCATTTTTCCAACAATTGTTTACAGACAGATTATTTCACTTATAATTCACTGTATCACAATTCCAGTAGGTCAGAAGTTTACATACACTAAGTTGACTGTGCCTTTAAACAGGTTGGGAAATTCCAGAAAATGATTTCATGGCTTTTGATAGGCTAATTGACATAATTTCAGTCAATTGGAGGTGTACCTCTGGATGAACTTCAAGGCCTACCTTCAAACTCAGTGCCACTTTGCTTGACATCATGGGAAAATCTAAAGAAATCAGCCAAGATCTCAGAAATAAAACTGTAGACCTCCACAAGTCTGGTTCTTCCTTGGAAGCAATTTACATACACCTGAAGGGACCACGTTCATCTGTACAAACAATAGTGCGCAAGTATAAACACCATGGGACCACGCAGCCGTCATACTGCTCAGGAAGGAGACGCGTTCTGTCTCCTACAGATGAACATACTTTGGTGCGAAAAGTGCAAATCAATCCCAGAACATCAGCAAAGGACCTTGTGAAGATTCTGGAGGAAACAGGTACAAAAGTATCTATATTCACAGTAAAACGAGTCCTGTATCGACATAACCCGAAAGGGCGCTCAGCAAGGAAGAATCCACTGCTCCAAAACCGCCATAAAAAAATCCAGACTACGGTTTGCAACTGCACATGGGTACAAAGATCGTACTTTTTGGAGAAATGTCCTCTGGTCTTAAGAAACAGAAATAGAACTGTTTGGCCATAATGACCATCGTTATGTTTGGAGGAAAAAGGGGGAGGCTTGCAAGCCAAAGAACACCATCCCAACCATGTAGCATGGGGGTGGCAGCATCATGTTGTGGGTGTGCTTTGCTGCAGGAGGGACTGGTGAACTTCACAAAATAGATGGCATCATGAGGGGGGGAAATTATGTGGATATATTGAAGCAACATCTCAAGACATCAGTCAGGAAGTTAAAGCTTGGTCACAAATGGGTCTTCCAAATGGACAATGACCCCAAGCATACGTCCAAATTTGTGGCAAAATGGCTTAAGAACAACAAAGTCAAGGTATTGGAGTGGCCATCACAAAGCCCTGACCTCAATCCTATAGAAAATATGTGGGCAGAAATGGAAAATCGTGTGAGAGCAAGGAGGCCTACAAACCTGACTCGGTTACACAAGCTGTCAGGAGGAATGGGCAAAAATTCACCCAACTTATTGTGGGAAGCTTGTGGAAGGCTACCCGAAACGTTTGACCCAAGTTAAACAAATTAAAAGGCAATGCTACCAAATACTAATTGAGTGTATGTAAACTTCTGACCCACTGGGAATGTGATGAAAGAAATAAAAGCTCTCTACTATTATTCTGACATTTCACATTCTTAAAATAAAGTGGTGATCCTAACTGACCTAAGACAGGGCATTTTTACTAGGATTAAATGTCAGGAATTGTAAAAAAAAATTAAAAAAATAAAACTGAGTTTAAATGTATTTGGCTAAGGTGTATGTAAACTTCCGACTTCAACTGTAGTATGTATTAGCCGTCAATATAAGCCTAAGTATTGTTGTCCATTATTTTACTCCAATTACGGGAGTATCACCATACATCTGGAGGTTTGCCTGCTTATATACTCTCCCCACTGGGCACAGATGTCAATTAAACATTTCATTTTGATTAACACTTGGTTGAGTTGTCAACTAACGTGAATTAAAAGTGAAATTAACAAAAAATGTAGGTTAAAAGTTGGGTGAAGTAAATATGAAATTCTCTTACGTTGATGACTTTTTGTAAACCCAATGAGTTTTCCATGTTGATTCAACATCATCACATAGATATTTGTTGTTGAAATGACATGGTAACATAGTTGATTCAACCATAACTGAATATCTGATCTGGCAGCTCGATACTTATTGCTTACTATTTGATTTCTCTTTCTGTAAGAACATAATTCATCCAGCCCACACTATACATCCATGATTTAAAGAGATTGCTTTAGCAGCTAATTCTAGTATGTTACCTTCGTCTCTGGTCCTCTCCCACTGATCCTCACAGCAAATAAATCCCTCAGCCATTGACTTCATGCATTGCTCAATACCTTGTGTGGGTTGCTGGGACCTCTGTCCAAAGGAAGATGCCAGGATGAAGCAAATCAATTAAAGAGAACTGTAGAACTCATACAAAAGAGTACTATTCCTCCATGTCTCCTAGACTGGTGAACAATAATCAGTGAAGGCTTCTGAAAGAAACAACATTCCTTTGTGTTAGGTCTGTAGGGTAGGTTCGGAAACTATAGAAGTGCTCCCTATATCTAATCCTTGTGACTTTTCATTTGGAGACGTCTTATCGTCCAAGGCAAAGCAGGAATCTGAAGGAGCATTCTAATAGGCATTTATTACAATCATTTTACATAGCGATAACAATCTAATGATAAATTGGGTATGAGTGGCTGTTTAGCTCATTCAATACAATACTAATAACCGCACACTATAAAACGGCAGACAATCAACAAACAACCGATAATAATTGCAATGCCTTGTGTATAAATCACACTTCCGCAAAGGACAGAGGTGTATTTTTTTGTGGTGGAAAACATAAATGTGTGTTTTGCGACCATAGCACAGGCACATATTTAGAAACTGGAACTGTAGGTGGCATATGGATTTCCAGTGCATTCAGCAAATAAAAAATAATTGAGTGTGTGTGAGTGAGAATGTGTGTGTGTGAGTGTGTAGTATTCAAAGATTGAATGAGCTACTGCTGTTTTGATAAATTAAACTCCCTGTTGCTGAAGCCCGACAGGGTCAAGGGCAGCCTTGCATTTCCCATCATGTGGCAGTATGTGTTCTTACTGCTGTCTGTGGGGAAGTACTCTTCAGACAGTAAATAGTATCTCTCCTCTCATCACTAATTCTCAGTGGTGAGGTGAAGGAGAGGCCCTTGTCACAGCAGCAAACTGCTTCCTGTGGCTGGGTAGGCTGCTCCAGGGATGAGCCCTGCTGTCCCTCCAGGTCACTGTAAAGGCGACCCGGGGCTCTAATAATGCACAGCAGATGAGCTAGATCAGGAAGTTCCTCAGAGGACCACAGGACATTCCGAGGGCCCCAGGAATACATTCTAAGAGAGTGTTTTTTGGCAGAAGTTGTATTTCATTTGTTTTTGGAGTACAGCAGCGACAGCCCCACTGGTTTCCTGTTTTCCTTCCTGAATCAGGTCTCCTGTGCTCTTTGGGTGGCGATAAAAATACGAAAAAGACACTTTCTGGGAAACTACCCGTACGTTTTTAAATATTTTTTTTGACTTCCTTTGTGCAGATGAGTGGGTAAGAAGCCTACTGGTGACATTGGTCTACAAAGCCAGCAGGTGGCAATCTTCTCACCAAACCTCCCACCTGTGTCAATGGGAACGCATAGCCTGTACTTATCAGCTTGTTAGAGTTTGTATGACTGTGTAATGCAGCGTAGAAAACATTATTTGATAAAGACATAAATTACGCTTGAGAAAGGCAGTCGTTATTTAACAGCAAGGTTATAATTTGGGTTTGATGTACCATACAAGTGACACATGCTAATAAAATGTAGTTCCAAGAATCACATAAAATCAGAAACCAAAATTAGTTATCTGATCAATTGAATGTATGTATGTGTTTCACAATAACAACTTCCAAAACACATAAACAAATTGTCTGCAACTCTGCTGTATCAAAGTGCATGGAATGGGTTTTGTGTACCATGAGTAAGGTCTGGTTTACTCCCATATCTCTTCCCATCAGAGCAATATCAAGCTGTGATCACACTATAAATTACCAGCCCCACTGAGCATGACATGCAAAGCCAAACTGATTGTCTGTCAAGTCCTCTTTGGCATCAAAAGGACATTACATTCATATTGCTGATTTAATCAATGTCTCCTCCATTGTTGTTAGGATATGGGTTATGTCTTTCATTTCCCCTACAGCCTCAAAAGACTAATCCAAATTAGTTTTTGCTGCACTGAAAGGGAAATAAAATAAATCTCAGAAAAGGAAATCATAGTTCCAGACTGTAAAAATATGGTTGAGTTCTGTATGCATACAACATCACAGTATATGCTATAGGACTGTGTATTAACACGTGATGTAGATTGAATCTAAAAGTAATTTGTAACAAAACTGGAAAGGCAACATAATAGCCCATATTTAGCACCTGGAAATACTGTCACCATTCATCAATACAGTGATGGGATACTGAAAGCAGCAAAGTCTATCTTTGAAGTAGGCTATCGCGATAATGAGTGTTTGACCATGGAATGTTTCCCAATATAACAAAGCAAATCATCACGGGAGACAGAGGGGAAAAAAAACAAACAGAAGAACTCTGTCAACCGCTTACAAGTTTGACAGACAAGGTTTTTATTTTAGTTATTCGAGATAACTTACTTGTAGCCTAAAGAAGCTTTTCACATATGTAAGATTGTTACACATCCGTGTTTTGGCTGAAACCACAGTAGACATAATGTACCATTTCAAAGATAAACCTGAGCCGAACCGAGAAAACCATGAACATGGCAAATGTTCAGGCCACTATACGCAATGGAGAGCCTGGGTTCTCTGATTTCAACATCACCTAAATTCACTTCACAGATAACATCCGCATGAAACGTAAACCGACCTACACTCCCCACTATATGTGATTGGACAGTAAAGGATTTTCTTTACTTTTGGCTCTGTACTCCAACAGTTTACATTTGAGATGAAATTATGAATATGAGGCAAAACAACAGCATGTCAGCTTTTCTTTGAGGGTATTTATCATACATATGTTTTACTGTTCAGAAATGAAAGCACTTTTCAGAAATGAAAGCAACCCCCCCCATGTATTTGGAGAAATTCACTTATAGTGTATTAAAGTAGCCAAAGTGTTTTGGGTTATGATTTGCCCAAATTTAACTGAATGGTGAATGATGACTGGAGTCATTTTCTTTCTAAGTGAGCAGATAAGACGTTTCTGAACACTTCTAAATTAATCCGGATAATGAGTGAGAAAATTACTAAAACAAAACATGCTAACCTCTCACCATTACCAATAACAGGGAAGGTTAGCATTTTGGGTGAGGTATGATCTTTGTGCCTCTAACTTTCTCATGATTCATTCATGATTATCCATAATCATGGTAGCATCCAGCTTAATGTAGAAGTGTTCAGAAACATCTTCTATTCTTACTTACAATAAAAGTGACTCCAAAATGACAATATATTATTCACCATTTAGTTCCTATCGGGCAAAACATCCTCTGAAACACAACCAAAAACTGCAAATGCATCCAACAAATTTGCAGTCACAAGCTTGATAACGTCATTGTGTGCAAGGATTATGGGACCAAATACTAAACTTTTGACTACTTTAATACACTATAAGTGAACTAGTCCAAATACATATGACTTCTTAAAATGGGGGGGACAATATGCATAAAGTGCTTTCTAAGCGGTAAAACAGATATGAAAATACCCTCAAATAAAGGTGACATTCTGTACTCTCGCCTCATTTGTAACATTTTATCCACAAAAAAATCTGGAGTATAGAGGCAAATTAAAAAGGTTAGTTTTACTGTCCAAATACATATAGAGGGGAGTGTATAATCTTTAAACAAATAGTGCTGCTACATTTATGAGTGGCCCTGATTTTAATAGGTTTTAAAACGCCATACATATGACATCAGATATGCCTTTAATATAAAACATGTTCACATTCTTTCCAGTTTGATGCGTAAAATAAGCAATATTGTGTGCCTAAATGAATAGCTTTTTCTTTTACTATAATATTGGACAAGCACGCGCACTGTGCATGCACCAGCATTGTTGACAAGTTGCTGAGAGAGCTATGATTGGTCCATTGCGATGGGTGTTTCCGCATTCTGTTGTGAGCTGTCAGTGCGAGTGAAACTTGGAAAGGGCACTGTCGTGTCTGTTAAGTAACTGTCTTATCATCCATTCCCGGGGGACTACCCGTTAAACGGTTGAGATCCAGGATGCCCTATGTACTCGTTAGTACTCAGATCCGGCTGGTTAGTATTCCTCTTCCCGTCATAGCATACAGACTGCATCCTTGCGGTTGACGCGCGCGTCGAAATGTTATAGAAACTAAAGATTTTGTAAAGGAAGGTTCTGCAACAATGTCGCCGATTTTGACGTGTAGCTTATTACATAGCTGAAACCTATGCTTTGCACTAGTTCGAATTTGTATCGCTTCCATGTTTGCAAATGTTACAATGTTGCAAACATGGAAGCGATACAAATTCGAACTAGTGCAAAGCAACTCGCGTCTCGTTTTTTCTACAGTGCACCAAATTAAAAACATGTTCACTGCTCAGTCAAATAAAGTATGTAGGCCTATTTCTGTGCATAATTGGTCAATTGTTATCGAGATTGTGGATGGCATGGCATGCATATTTTCGGGGTTTGTTTATTTCAAGAATGCAACGGAGTGTACAAAACATTAAGAACAGATGCTCTTTCCATGACAAACTGACCAGGTGAATCTAGGTGAAAGCTATGATACCTTATTGATGTCACTTGTTAATTCCACTTCAATCAGTGTAGATGAAGGGGTGGAGACAGGTTAAAGAATGATTTTTAAATATTGAGACATGGATTGTGTGTGTGTGCCATTCAGAGGGTGAATGGGCAAGACAAAAGATTTAAGTGACTTTGAGCGGGTATGGTAATAGGTACACAGGTTTGTGTCAAGAACTGCAACGCTGCTGGGTTTTTCACACTCAAGTTTCCTGTGTGTATCAAGAAAAGTCCTTCCTAATATTGTGTATCAATATTAGTAATGTGTTAATGTTTTGTACACTCTGCGTATAGCATTTGTGCACACACCTGAATATCTGTTTTTCAGGAGACTGGGCCAACCATGGTAGGAGATGTATACTCTGACCTAGCAATAATGAACTACCTGGGAGCCAGGAAAACCACCATGCTGGGGAACAATTTGTGAGTGTTGAGCATATCTCATTGTATGTCTCCATCCTTACGGCCAAGATTATGACAAACCTCTGAGCCACAGAAGAATGGTGTAGTAGTGGTACAAAGGCTGTTGCTCTGTAGTTTGGGAGCAGACAAGCTGAGCTGATCGAACACAGAACAGGGAAGTGTTGTCATTGCGGATCTGCCACAAGTGCTTTTGGGAAATGAACCAAGGTGTGCAGGGAATAATCACATAAACACAATCCTGGCTCATTTAGCTGAGTTCTCCTGCGTGTGTTCGCACTCCTGACAGAGTTCACAGAATGAGTTTGACATTTTACATCTGAGAAAAAACAAAACTTTGTGCCCCTTGCAGCTCGGAGTACCACGTGGACGAACCTCCGCGGTTGGTGTTGGACAAGTTGGAGAAGATTGGCTTCCGCATGGTGACGATGACAGGCGTGGGACAAACGCTGGTGTGGTGCATGCACAAGGAGACTGAGTGACCTGACTGTGGATCAATGACACTGATAGTGTGTCTTGGGCCACAAGGTTGTGGTGGTAGTGTTCTGTCCAATGAGGAGCCAGAGCTAAAACCTATATTGTACGTATTACATCACAAATCAAGGATGGATTCTATACATTCATTTTGCTACTGTTCTTTGTGATGTAATGGTCCTTTGTCTTCCATAAATTTTTTTTAGCAAGGGGTACAGATTACTGAATTTTGAATGATCAATTCTCCAGCTCGTTATTTGCGCCGTTAGCAAATGTGTGAATTTGTATAATGACACTACTTGTCCAAAATCTGTTGTACTCTTTCAAACTCACTCCAATGTGATGGAGCAGCTACCAAATGTGTGTAGTGGCTTGTTCATAATCTATCATAGCAATGGGTTTACAGACTTCAGGGAAATAGGACGATGTCAAGAAAAGTACATTCCAGAGAGGATTACAGCACAAATGACCAAATCCTCAAGATTAATTTTCCATGAGTATGGAATGTAGTTCACTTCATTACTAACTGAATCTGAATGTCAAGAGTATGATGATGAATCAGTTCCAAAGTTTTACATTGCCTTTAGGCCAAGCAAATATTACTTTTACTAGCATGCAAATATTCCTCTACCCTGAATCCTATTCCATTTTCTCACATGCTCTGTAAACAGGTGTAGATTTAAGTGAACTGCTTAATTATGGGCCATTCCCAACAATGCAGAGAGAAAGAAAATAACACGTAATAAATACACAATGAGTAATAATAACTTGGATATATACACAGGGTACCAGTACAGAGACAATGTACAGGGTTATGAGGTAGATATGTACATATAACTAAGAAATAAGTGACAGATAAAACTGTCAAAAGTTGGTGCAAAAGGGAGCTATTGATGTAGTGAGAATGTTAGTTTTCATATCATTGGTAATATAATTAGATGCATGTGAAGAAATTATAATAAAGGTGATTTGATGTAATTTGTTCCGTGGCATGTCCCAACTCTCAAGGAAGTAGAGTATACTTAAAAGGACAGGTTGGAAGTCTGATCTTCCTGTCTGCCATCTGTCAGTACAATATGGTAAGCATTACATTTGTTGGACAAATGAGCATCATGCTCTCTTAAAAAGAAGAAGCTCTAAACAAGCCATTGGAACTGTGCCTTCCCGCCTCAGGTTGAGGGGAAATATGGCATGTCTGCAGCATATAGGTGGTTTTTAGACTAAAAATGGGCCAGTGAGACCTCAGTACATAGGGGCAAGTTAGTCGGGTCCTGTAAGTGTGACGAGTGTGCTGCAGACATGCCTGGTGGAGACCATGTGAGCCAGCACTTCTGCTGCTACTGGGTGGTTTCATTAGTCTCTGGGCTGCCAGCGCCTGTCTGAGGCTAAGCCTTCGCCAGGCCTGCTGCCGTGGCTTGGCCACAATTTACACCCAAATATCAAAAGGCCCCTAATTTCTCCATGTGGGCGCAACTGTGGTCGGTTCCAGGTTCTGCTGGCATCTGAGGAGCTGCCAGCTTCCACACGGACAGAGGATCTGAGGAAGAGGAAGATGCTGTGAAGATGCCGCCGGAGGCTTCTCCTGTTGATTGGATGGCTTTTGTTGGGACGCCACGTCTTCCCGTTTCATTTGCATGCAGCACAATCCGCTGGCACAGGTCACGGTCAGGATGTGTTTCTGGAACTGTAATTGTATTCCCTCTTGTAATTTGGACTCAATGTTCAGCTTTTTTCTCTCAGGGGTATGACAGGCCGTCCACCAAATGCATAAACAGAACCATCTGATTAGTGTATATTGCAGTAGGAGTGTGGGGCGAGAAGTGTAGGGACAAGATGGCTCACACCACACCACAGCTGGCCGTTGTGTAAGAGAGCTGCGGCAGGCTGGGAGTGCCGGGGAGATGGATCACTGGGTTGGACCAACCAGCTGGCTATGAGTCTCCAAAATAACACGATGACAGGAGGAAACTTCACACAGCCCCAGGAATAGAGACTACATTATACCATAGTCCCCTGAGGGACAACATACATCTATTTTGTTTTTGGATGTCCCACGGAGAGAGGACACCGTTACAAATGTTTGTTTCTCCGTCAGAGTGACTGTAGTCTAGCTCAGTGTGTCAGGTCCTAAATGGAAGTGGACCAGACATCCCAGCATTCGGCTGTGACATCAGGAGACCTCTTCCCCCATGAGCAACTCCTTTAACAGCCTCTATTGGGAAAACTCATCTGAAACCACAACATTCAGGCAAGAGACGAACGGTCATGATACTGTATGAATATATCTTTCATGAATGCCAACGACTTAAGGGACGTGTACATTTGATCTTCAGTTAAGTTGTTTTCACTGGGATGACCAACTAGTCATCAGATTATCTCTTCATGATACTTTCAAGGAACAGATGTATTTATTATAACACAACCAGTAAACAGGATTTGACAAAGGAGACAAGGGTGAATCGCACTTAGAATAGGCATATTTTAAACGCTAACTACAATGTAAAAGTTCAGTGCAGGGTGGTACTAAAGTCTTCAGATCAAGTTACAGCCTTGAAGTTGTACAGTACATGGGGCCTCTGTAATTTGATGCAAAGCCTTAGATATACAAAACTCAAACAATCATCATAACCACCACTGCTGTAATAAAGGGCCTCTAGAGTATATTCCCTTTTCATCACGTGGGCCCACAAACATTCCCTTAAAAACATGCCTACAGTACTACCACTCCCATCCCAGACTGATTGACAGTTAAAAATGTAATAGCCATGATTTACCCATCCTCTGATCACATGGTCTGTGGTTTACACTGTTGGAAGACAACTTCAAATTGCATTAAAGGGAAGTGACTCAGTCTCTTTGCTGCAAAGATAGGGTAATGAACAAACGTTTTACAGTTTGAGAAAGTGATACTGACAGATGCAAATGACATGATTGCATCATTTAGATGTGGTATAGTAGTGTTGGATGGCCCATCTCTTTGGGGTCTTTTGCAATACGTTATGATAACATCCCTTGTTAGTATAAACTTCTTGTTCCCCTGTTCGTTTTACAAGTGGTTTGGATGAAAAAGTACACTGGTTGAGTTTACATTACAATAGTAGCTGGTAGTAATTCAGTAAATGACAAACCAGAAACCCGTTCTTTGAAAAAATATGTTTATTCAACAGAAAATTGTTTTTTATTTAACACAGACGATGTGCTTTATGAAACTAAAGCATCAGGTGTATAGCAAAGTGTAGTTGAGTTGTGGCTGGGAAGAGCCTGACTGGGTCTGGGGCCAGGATTCATTCAAAGGCACATTGAAGCGCAGAGATCGCATTCACGGTATAGGGTGCAGATGTCAGTTCAAACGGAAATTACCTTCAAATGTCAAGCACCGCACGCTTACAGAAAACACACCTTGGATTGAATCCTGGCCTGGGTCAGACTGGATCTGGGCTGGTACTATGCTGCATCCTCCTCGTCCTCTCTCTGCATCTCCTCTATGAGTCTCTGTCTCTCTGATGCCTGTCTCATATTCATCAGCACCACGCTTTCATAGTCCCGTTCACTGCTCAGGGCGCCCTGTAGGGGTAGACAAACAGTCAGATCAACAGGGACAGGCAGGCAGACAAAGGACAGGTACAAAGCATTTACAACCTGTGATTTTTACCATAGTCATTTCACCACCTTTACCAGTGTAAAACGGTCCATATGAAGAAGCAAACCATGCTAAGCCATTGCATTAATAATGGGATAACACAGTGCAAATACAAAAACAAGCTCTACATGTGACATAAGTGTGCAACAGCGCATGGACCAAATGATAACTGTCCGTCACTGCGGTCTGTTTTTTTTCAGGACAGGACCAGAGAGAGGAGAGGACGGGTGAGAGAGAGGACGGGTGAGGGGGAGAAGAGGAGAGGTGAGGGGAAGGGAGGAGAGGACAGATGAGGGGAAGGGAGCACAGGACAGGTGAGGGGAAAGGAGGAGAGGACATGACAGGTAGGGGTAAGGGAGGAGTGGACAGACGGGGTGAGGGTAAGGAGGAGAGAACGGGTGAGGGTAAGGGAGGAGAGGAACAGGTGAGGGTAAGGGAGGAGAGGACAGGTGAGGGTAAGGGAGGGAGGACAGGACAGGACGGGTGAGGGGAAGAGAGGACAGGTAAGGGGAAGGGAGGAGAGGAACAGGTAAGGGGAAGGGAGGAGAGGACAGGACAGGTGAGGGGAGGACAGGATGGGTGAGGGGAAGGGAGGAGAGGACAGGTGAGGGGAAGAGAGGGAGGACAGGACAGGACGGGTGAGGGAAGAGAGGACAGGTAAGGGGAGGGGGAGAGGACAGGTAAGGGAAGGGAGGAGAGGACAGGTAAGGGAAGGGAGGAGAGGACAGGTAGAGGAAGGGAGGAGAGGACAGGTAAGGGGAAGAGAGGGAGGACAGGACAGGACGGGTGAGGGAGGGAGGACAGGTAAGGGGAAGGGAGGAGAGGACAGGTAAAGCGGGAGGAGAGAGGGACAGGTAAGGGAAGGGAGGAGAGGACAGGTAAGGGGAAGGGAGGAGAGGACAGGTAAGGGGAAGGGAGGAGAGGACAGGTAAGGGGAAGGGAGGAGAGGACAGGCATACAGTGCCAAAAAGTTTGACCCCTCTCTGATCTCTATTTTTGATACTGAATGTTATCAGATCTTCAACCAAAACCTGAGTTTACCCCCAAAAAGATACTTATTTTATTTATTTAATCAATTATGCAACATCCAGTTCCCCTGTGTGAAAAAAGTATTTGTCCCCTTACACTCAATAACTGGTTGTGCCACCTTTAGCTGCAATGACTCCAACCAAATGCTTCCTGTAGTTGTTGATCAGTCTCTCACAGACAGACAGACAGACACACACACACACACACACACACACACACACACAGTAAGCACTAGGCTGCACGATAAGCACTAGGCTGCACGGTAAGCACTAGGCTGCACGGTAAGCACTAGGCTGCACGGTAAGCACTAGGGGCTGACACACACACAAGTATGCAAAGACACACGCTTACCAGTGGTGTTTGGCGGATGTGACAAATACAATTTGATACATGTGCACACACACAGTCAGTCAGACACACACACTGCCCCTAATCCTGAATGGAGGGGGGAGGCGGAGCGTCCACAGAATAAACCTGTTTTATAGGATTAGATGAAGGAAGTCTGCTGTGCCAAGGAAGTGTCTCCCTAACAAGACAGTGAGCGGAGAGAAGTGAGTGTGTGAGAGACAGAGTGGGTCACAGAAGAAAAAGGGGGAGAGAGAGAAAGTGAAGAGAATGACGGAGGGTTAGAGAGTGGCTCGGTGAGGTAAACCATCTGGAAGAGATCACTGGGACTCCAGCATCCACCCATGTGTACGAGAGAGAGGGGAAGGAAGAGAGGAGGAGATGGCGTGGGGAGACAGGCTCCCTCTCCATGCTGTTGGATAGACAGCTGTGATTATCATTCCAGTAATGTGAGATCAAGTCCTTGTCTAAGATGTAACCATGAAATATCACGCAAGCTCACTTTAGTAAATAAACAACTGTTGCATCTTCAATTAAACAAAACAAAGGGTGTAACTGTGGGCCGGAGGGAATGCAGTCCCCCCCTTCCACCCACCATACACCTTCACTCCACACAGACCTCTACTGGCTATTCTCTGAAATGCTTATATGGACAGTGATACTGTATGTCTCTATTTATTTCCCATGTAAGGTCAATAGAGATTCTATTGGTTCACTTCCCATGTAGGAGTGAGCTCTGAACACAAACAAAGGTCTAAGGAGAGTGACACAGTTCTCCCTAGCTGAGAGCCGTTTCCTTGTCTGGTGGGCTCACACTCAACGTACGCGCTTAGCCTGTGCATCCCTGACTAACTAAACACTTGGGGAGGTGTGTTTGTGTGTGTGTGTGTGTGTTGCTCCATAAACACACCAGGGGCTGGAGAGAGACTAGGGAAACCACATAAGATAAACAATGGGGCCCACAACAAAGAGGACCAGGCCAGCACAGAGGCAGGATGACATAAACACACACACACACACACACTGCTTCATTCCATGTTCGCTCGCTCAGGGCTGACTAACAGCACTGATATCACTCACGGCCCGGGGCCTCCCAACAGCATGCTACAACCTGACACCAGGCCAGCCGTAACATCATCACCATACGCCAGGCAGGGCGGTGAGTCAGGGTGCTCCACAGGAGACGGCAGGCTATGCTACAGGTGGCCAGGCACAGTATTTCCCCCCACAGACAGATGGGATCAGGAGATCTGCTCTACATTAGCCCCACCTGTCACTGTGTGTGTGTGTGTGTGTGTGTGTGTGTGTGTGTGTGTGTGTGTGTGTGTGTGTGTGTGTGTGTGTGTGTGTGTGTGTGTCTTAAGTGAGAGAACTGTGTGTAACTCTTGTTGAAAAGTGGTATCTGATCTGGCAAATGATCATACAAGGACTGTATTCCTTCCTTAAAGGGATAGTTCAAGATTTTGGCAATGAGGCCCTTTATCTACATCCCCAGTCAGATGGCCAATGCACAGCTAGCATGGGGGTGATAAGAGAGAGAGAGAGACTTCCAGCTCCCCCTCATAAAATCGCTCTCTCCCCAACTCATGACAGAAGTATGTCTCCCGGGGGCTATGAGGACCTGATGATGTCAAGAAGGCCTATTATGTGTCATGAACCTGAGACGGAGCTGGTCTGCACGGTATCTGCTCCAAGGTGTCTGAGACAAATAGTGCACACGTAGCGTTTAAACCTATCTTCTTTACAACAGCTCCTCCTATAGACTACGGCACTTCTACCAAACCATAGTGGTTGTCCAGGTAAATTACTGCTAGGTCTAGATGTGGATTTTTTATTTTTTTTTAAAGAGAGAGAAAAAAAGGGTACAATAATACAGATGGTACTGCAGTCTGTTGAAACTAATCAAGGGGCCATTTCTCTGCAGTGTGTGTGCATGTGTGTGCGTGTGTCAGTGGGTTATGGAGCCGGTGATTTATAGGAGCCAAACACTTATTTAGAGATCATTAGGGGTGTGTGTGATATGTGCGAGTGTATGCCCAGACGCTCCCGCTAACTCAAACAAACACACACTGGGCAGGAGGATCGCATATGCCACAGCCAAACTAAGATTCCTCACAAGAGTAAATTCAGGCTTTATAAATGGGAGAAGATCAATAATTTTTTTGAGGACAGACAAAACGAACCAAAAGGATCCTGGTCTACAGACAGACTCTTTGTAATGATGGAATAAACACTAACTCATAATACTGCAATAACAGCTATTGAAATAGGCTCCAAGTCTACTTCCTGTGTTGTTCAGTAATTTCCAGAATTAGTCCTGAACACCTGGTTTATGGATGCCATTCACAGGCAAAGGCCCCTTTTCCCTGAGAAGGAAAGCTAACCTATAGAAACAGGAACATACTGTATTTATGTAATAGGTCCCTAACTTCTCTGAATGAGGTTTAACAGCTTTGACAGGGCCAAACCACGCAATAACTCCTAAAACCTACTCTAGCAGCATGTGACAACTGACTGAGTAAGCTGTGTACAGGTGGTCGTAAGCAACATGAAGAGGTACTGGTGTCTAGGTGAAAGCTCTGGTCCGTGAGTAGTGTAAAATGTGAAGGAAGAGCTAGTCAGCACTG
>NC_036849.1:20136184-20332338 GCF_002910315.2 Salvelinus sp. IW2-2015
GAGCCTGCTGGATAGAGAAGGTGCATTTGGAAACCCGTAAAGGAAATAAACAAAATGAAAGAGAAATGGAAGTTGAGACGTGAACTCCCTGTGCTCTGGCATTTCCCTGTATGATGGATGTGTTGGGGGTTTCTATGACAGAGAGATGGGGAAGAGGGCTGTTCAGCTATGTAATATCCAACAATACATCTTTGTAATACCAGAATTATGTCTTTCACATCAGGGCCTTCCAGGAAAAGCCCTCTGATTGCAACAGATTTGATTTTAAAACACTGAACCAGCAAGAATGTAGAATTGAAACCCTCAATATCCCAAAAGAGACATGACAAAAAAATTAAGTGAAACGAAGGTTAAAGTACAAATACACATAAAACATTTCTACTGTGTGTGTGCGTGAGTCTGAACAAGCTGGTGGTTTGTGTGTGTCTGGTGTGCCGCCTGATGAGAGGTCTGTACTGCTGCTTTGAGCATGTGTTATGGTTCCTTATCTGCTTAATGTGCTGAACAAACAGCAACTGGAATGCAGCAGTCCACAAACTGTTGACTTCCGAGCCCAGACGTTCAAAGAACCCTAAATATCAAACCCTTCATTTCATAATTACAAATAATTCGGTGCCAGGAGACACAAGCAGGTAAACATTCTCAGACTTCCCTGACCTCCCACGGAGAACAGCACGCACGCACGCACGCACGCACGCACACGTCTGGTCTGCTAGTCTGCAAACACGGCAATGAAGCATTACTTCTACAAATCTCACAGTGGGGAAGAAGTCAGTGTGTGTTCCAATCATAACAATACACAAGGATTTGAAATGGAACACACAGACTGTTTTATTAGAGGACATGATGTAATTCACATCACTTATCTGTTAAGATTGCCTAGGTAAAATGTATGGAATGGTATAAGACCACCCCTGGAATTTGGTCCACAACTATACATGAAGACAAGAAAACCTTGTCATGTTACACAATTAAACTTCTTCAGATGCAACTAAACTGCCTATCCTGAGGGACAGAGGTCTATCCATTCAGTCAGGTGAGTTTCAGTTGGAGCTCTGCCACAAAGCTCATCACTGTCTATCTGACTCACTCATCATTGTAGAGCGACAGTTACGACACAGGCTCTCTCACCGTCTAGTGATGGATTTCACTGGTTTGCATCCATTGTTTCAATCCTGTACAGATCTTCATCATACACTATCAGGGCCACAACCGGACTGCTGTGTATTCCATGTGAGAGGAAACATCTTAACACAGTGAAACACTGCTCTGTCTGTGTTTCACAAGACAAGAACACACAACAAAAGGCCCAAATGAATATCCACAAAAGCCTCAATTTGGCTTTATAGAGCCAGTCAAAGCAGTATCTGTAAGCACTTTTTCCTATTACAAAAACAAGTAGCATCCTAGGTTTGAGGGAGAACATAGTCGTCCCAGAAAGACCACAGTACCAACACTGCTCTGAGAAGGGAGAGATGGAGAAGAAGGCAGTCAGACACCCATGCTGCTCTTATGGTCAGGGTCAAGGGACAATGTAATCACCCCAGTTTGGACAATGTACTAACACAAACATGAGAATAAACACACCTCAAACCCCTGGTCTAATGGTGAGCTCTGTGTAGGGTTGCAAAATTCCTGTAACTTTCAATAAATTCCCAGGTACTCACAAAATCTTGGTTGGGGGATCCCAGAATCAGGAGGGAACAAGCAGAAAATCTGTAAACCTCCAACCAGGTTTCCTGGAACCCCAGGGAATTTATTGAAAGTTCCCAGAATTATGCAACCCTAGCCCTATGTGACCACATCACCACAGATAAAGCACGCTATCCTCTCCCTTGACGGTCTGCTAGCATGAAACCATGGCTTCCCAACAAAACAAAATAGTGGATGGGGTAGGGGTGGAGAAATAAAATACTGAATTGGGAGTTATTGAAATGCTCAGTTCCAGTCTTGGATAAATGTTATGATAAGGCAGTTAGTACATTTGCGTGAGTAATTGCATCTGTTAAAGGTCTGTTCTGGCGTTAGGGAGTGAATGGGGAAGGAAGGGTGGCAGGAATTTGTTTATTGGAGCCATTTTAAAAGATCTGATCAGTAAAGTAATCTTAGAGACCAAATTCAGTATATACAGTACGAGTCAAAAGTTTGGACACACATAATCATTCAAGGGTTTTTCTTTCTTTGACTATTTTCTACATTGTAGAATAATAGCGAAGACATCAAAACTATGAAATAGCAAATATGGAATCATGTAGTAACCAATAAAGTATTAAACAAATGAAAATATATTTTATATTTGAGATTCTTCAAAGTAGCCACCCTTTGCCTTGATGACAGCTTTGCACATGATTGCCATTCTCTCGACCAGCTTCATGAGGTAGTCACCTGGAATGCATTTCAATTAACAGGTGTGCCTTCTTAAAAGTTAATTTGTGGAATTTATTTCCTTCTTAATGCGTTTGAGCCTATCAGTTGTGTTGTGACAAGGTAGGGGTGGTATACAGAAGATAGCCCTATTTGGTAAAAGACCAAGTCCATATTATGGCAAGAACAGCTCAAATAAGCAAAGAGAAACAACAGTCCATCATTACTTTAAGACATGAAGGTCAGTCAACCAAGAAAATGTCAAGAACTTTGAAAGTTTCTTCAAGTGCGTGCAGTCACAAAAACCATCAAGTGCTATGATGAAACAGGCTCTCATGAGGACCGCCACAGGAAAGGAATACCCATAGTTACCTCTGCTGCAGAGGATACGTTCATTAGAGTTACCAGCCTCAGATTCCAGCCCAAATAAATGCTTCAGAGTTCAAGTAACAGACACATCTCAACATCAACTGTTCAGAGGAGACTGCGTGAAATCAGGCCTTCATGGTCGAATTGCTGCAAAGAAACCACTATTAAAGGACACCAATAAGAAGAAGAGACTTGCTTGGACCAACACACACTAGCAATGGACATTAGAACAGTGGAAATCTGTCCTTTGGTCTGATGAGTCCAAATTTGAGATTTTTGGTTCCAACCACCGTGTCTTTGTGAGATGCAGAGTAGGTGAACGGATGATCTCCGCATGTGTGGTTCCCACCGTGAAGCATGGAGGAGGTGTGATGGTGTCGGGGTTCTTTGCTGGTGACACTGTCCGTGATTTATTTAGAATTCAAGGCACACTTAACCAGCATGGCTACCACAGCATTCTGCAGCGATACGCCATCCCATCTGGTTTGCGCTATCATTTGTTTTTCAACAGGCCAATGACCCAACACCTCCAGGCTGGGTAAGTGCTATTTGACCAAAAAGGAGAGTGATGGTGCTGCATCAGATGACCTGGCCTCCACAATCACACAAACTCAACCCAATTGAAATGGTTTGGGATGAGTTGGACAGTTTTCGCTTTGTCATTATGGGGTATTGTGTGTAGATTGCTGAGGATTTGTTTGTTTGTTTTATCCATTTTAGAATAAGGCTATAACGTAACAAAATGTGGAAAAAGTCAAGGGGTGTGAATACTTTCCGAAGGCACTGTATATATCCATCTATCTATATATAATTATTTTTGTCACATACACTGGATAAGTGCAGTGAAATGTGTTGTTTTACAGGATGTTTCATCTCAGAGACCCTGGAGCAGAGTAGAAGCTGAGCAGAGTGGGATGTAGGCCTCTGGCCACTGCTAAAGCTTTATCTCTGAAGGGAAAAGTAAGTCTGTCAATAGCATAAACACACAATATACAAACAGTGATTATCAATAAGCCTAATGGTTAAATTACAGAAAACATCTAAGGAGGCCAAAAACACACACAGACACTACAAGACATTTACATTTGGGCCTATAGTGGCATTGACTGGAGGCTAGCAATACTGAGAAGCCAATTCATATTCTACTATGACTACAGTATTCCTACAACATTCCAATAACAAAAACAAGCATGCAGCTGGAGGTGTGAGAATTGGAACTGCAACAAGTTATCTTGTGCAACTCAGCCATTCTACACATAAATATCTGTATGCTAGTCAGTGGCTTCCTCCGATATCACTGCCTATTGGCCTCCACTCAGCCAGAATGGCCTACGTTGGCCCCGGGGCTTTACACAAGCTAACAGAGCACAGGAAATCAGTAGAGTAGAGACAATGCCATGGAGATTAGTGATCGGTTAACCCCATCGGAGTGTGAGTAACCCCCCTCTATCTCTCTCTCTCACACACACACACACACACACACACACACACACACACACACACACACACACACACACACACACACACACGTCACTGTGGCCCTGTCTGTGTGAGGAATGTGCTGTGCTCTTTCCCTAGTTCAATTCCATCCGTGTTACAAGCAGTAAATCAGTGGGGACTCCGACAGCTCCTGTTCTGCCCTCTCCCTCAGGTAGTGGGTGCAGCCAGCGGGATTTACGCCCATGATTCAGACTCACACAGCAGGAAGAGTTACATCACCAGAGGGCAAACACTCTCTCTGCCGTTAGGTAGGGAGAAAAAACACAAAACCCCACCTGCCTGTCTTAACCCTCTTCTACACTCACCTCACCTGGGTTACTTACAGAGGACACTTTCTCAACCAACAAACCTGACAGGGTCTCTACTGATAAGGATTATAAGACTCAGGTAAGAGACAAGAGTGGCTAGGCTGTTAAATCCGGGATTTAGAGAATATTCTGGGGAAGTGGCACCAGTTTGCTCTCTCAAGGTTGTTCACTGTGCTTCTCCCGCTGCAGTTGAACAAGCCCCATCATGTCAGGAGAAACAGTGTCACGGTCTACAGGTATCAGCCCTAGCCTGGCTTCCTGATAGAGACAGACGTGTGGGTGTGGGATACAGATGCCCTGTGTACACAGCAGTACAGGTAAGAGCTAACAGATCTATCATACATGTTGTTACAAACTCTATCGATCAACCTATCAAAAGTATTAGTTTTAAGAGACTTAACCAACACCTGCTCTTGAGAATATACTTTAGGCATTTCCATTTTGACAGGTGGCCAACTCATTTGACAGTCTCCATCAAACGTGTTCGGCTAAAGGCAGTTTGACGAGGAAGATTATTTAGTAACTGTAAATGGTCTTGACAAAGCAGATTTTACTTCTTTAATTTGGACTTGGAAGATAAGTGTTTCCTTAGTGTGATCCTGACCGCTACAATTCTAACACGCCCTCGTCCAACTGACATGTTTGGAAAGGAATGCTGTTGTGTCCACACTCTCCCCATCTCCCGCTGCTACTAAAGTGCCAGTAAAACCTTTATGGGCCAACAAAACATGTTTGCTGTAGTGCCTTACAAATTTACAGAGTGAGTGTTTCAAGTCACGAACACAGATATTATATGGGCAAAGCTGTTAGGAGCCCGTAAAATCACAGAGACCACTGAGATTGTCCATTTGACAAGCCAGAGATGATGAACTGCATTCTGTGTTACTCAATAAAATGACTAAGTTACTGGAACCATACTCAACTAGATTAGAATAAGGAGCATTTTATTTTGCACTTTGGGCCTAGAGCTTACATGGACTATAATGGACAAAATCTTTTCAGAGCCACACTTTCCTCAGTGTGTTCAGTTGTCTTATGTAAAAGGTTTTATGCCCTTGCTTTCTAAATGGGTGGTAGCTGTTCAAGGCTCAACATTTACAGCTAACTGAGATTGAAACGGTACAGATTAACTTCTAAATGACCAAAACCAACACCAGTTTGACACCAGTTACAGTATATGAAAGTCATATTCCAGTTAAATTCTACATCATAACAAATCATGTCAGGTATTGCCACACCTCTCTCAAATAAGAGTTGTGGAATGTGATCTCTTCTGGATCCAGCATGTTAAACAGGAAAGGCTGACTAACTGTCTGTGACCAGTAAACCAGCTCAACAGATCCAAAGTTAAAGACAAATAAAACAAGATGAATTTGCATACGGTGTCTGAAAGAATCTGGGTTTTGTCTCAACATGTAGCAAATTCCACCCCATTCGTAAAATAACTCTTGATTAAAAGTAAGAGTGAAGCCTGTAGTTGTGGTTGCCTGAAGGCTATTCCATGCGAGAAATTGCCAAGAAACTGAAGATGTCGTACAACGCTGTGTACTACTCCCTTTACAGAACAGCGCAAACTGGCACTAACCAGAATAGAAGAGAGTGGGAGGCCCTGGTGCACGACTGAGCAAGAGGACAAGTACATTAGAGTGTTTAGAGTGTCGCCTCACAAGTCCTCAACTGGCAGCTTCATTAAATAGTACCCGCAAAACACCAGTCTCAACGTCAACAGTGAAGAGGCGACTCCGGGATGATGGCCTTCTAGGCAGAGTTCCTCTGTCCAGTGTTCCTTTGCCCATCTTAATCTATTATTTTTATTGGCCAGTCTGAGATATGGCCTTTTTTTTGCAACTCTGCCTAGAAGGCCAGCATCCCGGAGTCACCTCTTCACACAAAACACGTTAAAAGGTTAATAATTCATAAAGGTGGTGTTAACTGAATGATATTATCTCATAGAACAAAACGTATCAGATCTCCTAAGCCTGTGCTAACCTCAGACCTTAATTTGGACGTTTATCCAAAAACTCTACGAAAAAAAACCCATTAATTTCCACATAGCCATGGCTCGTTGGTCAAAGCCTAACTCATTTCCGTTTCTTAGGACTACAAGCTGGCGAGTTCTATACAGGATGTTGGGTCTGCTCTAAAATGTGCATATTTGGTGCACAGTTACTGAAAGTCAGAATCAGGCTAAGACATTCCTTTAGTGCATTCAGCAGACCACACCTGCATTTATGGGAATAAACTGGATTTGAAAAGTAAACATTTAAAATCAAACACTTCAAAGCACATGTTGGACTATTTCCCAGGAGCCAAATGTTGAAGAATTGTATTAATACAAAACCAAGCAGAGCAGGTGCATTCTCTAAATAATAGCTGCTGCCTTTTCACATCAAACTTGACATAATCCAAAGGTTACATCCGTTGTTGGAAAGCAGAGGGAAACAAATAGTACACATCCTGTATGCTGCAGAATGATGAAAGTAAACCTGGACATTTAGATCAGAGATGTATGATATGTTCTTGATGGGAAACCACTTGATCTGACATGAACCTAACCTCAAAGTGAAATTATTTAAATAAATGATTTTGTTTATCTTTTTTTCTTATCTTTTCCAAAACAGAGCTTTTTTCTAAGATGGTAGACTGCATTTAGGCTTAATCTCAGAAGTGAACCAAAGGACATCAACAGGACCAGGTAAGATGCCACTGAAGACGTCTCTGTGCCGTAAGCCAGCCTCGGCCCGCTGGTCTAGGACCCAGAAGCGCAGGGAGGTGCTCTCTGTCAACATGATCAGCCTCCCATTGGCCGACTTCTGCCACGTTGCCCACATCGGGAACAATGCCAGCAGTGACAGCTTTGGGGACCTATCCTTTCTGAAGGGGGGCCACAGCCTGATACTGCACAGCTCTCAGAGCGAACATAACCTCTTCCTGGCCTGCTACCCTCCACCTAAACCCCCACGACTTAACCTGGGTGAGGCCGAGGCCCTAAAGATCCCAGAGTGGACCAGGGCCCACTTGAGCCACAGCGCCTCCGAGAGGAGGAAGGAGTACAGCTCCTTGCCCATGCTGGACAGTGAGGAGGGCGAGGGGTCGATCGAGGCCAGTGTTAGCCCCAGCCACGGGGTCATGGTCAGTAGCTACAGTCCTGGCCAAGGCAGTCTGAGCTCTGGCAGGGATGGAGATTCCACTCAGACCTGCCATGAGGACACACTGCAGGTGGATGAGGTGGACAACAGCTTCTCCTTCAGCCTGGACCTGGGCCCCTCCATCCTGGACGACGTGCTGCAGGTCATGGACAGGCTCCATTAGAGGAACAGCCAGACAAACATGGGTCCTCAGCAAGAGACTTCACTGACATAATTATATGTGACTGGCATTAGAACACTCAAAACTGTCCTAGGATATGAACAGCTGACATTAAAAAAAAAAAACTCTTGACTGAAAGAAACAATGTCAGAACATTTGAAACACCATGGGGATATAATCTCAATCTTTGGATTAGCTGACTGTGGCTAAATTATATCAGATGCAATGGACTCAAAAAGTAATGGATGAGATGTGGACAGAACTGTAACTACAAAGAGGTAATCTAACACAGTGGTTCCCAACCTGGGGTATGTAGTGCTTTCGGAAAGTATTCAGACCCCTTGACTCTTCCCACATTTTGTTACGTTACAGCCTTATTCTAACATGGATTAAATCGTGTTCCCCCTTCAATTTACACACAATACCCCACAATACAATGCCTTTTACTGTGGCCAGCTCTGTCTTGGTGGTTCCAAACTTCTTCCATTTAAGAATGATGGAGGCCACTGTGTTCTTGGGGACCTTCAAAGCTGCAGAATTTTTGTTGTAGTCTTCCCCAGATCTGTACCTCGATACCACCCTGTCTCTGAGCTCTACGGATAATTCCTTCAACCTCATGGATGCACCGGAGCTCAATTTCGAGTGTCATAGCAAAGGGCCTGAATACTTGTGAATAAGATAGGTTTTTCATTTTTAATAAATTTGCCACCCCCAAAAAATCTATAAAACTGTTTTCGCTTTGTCATTATGGGGTATTGTGTGTAGACTGATGAGGACATTTTTTAAAAATGTAATCCATTTTAGAATAAGGATGTAACGTAACAAAATGTGGAAAAAGTCAAGGGGTCTGAATACTTTGAATGCACAGTATACCCCTCGGGGTACTTGGGCTATCCACAGAGGGTACGTGGGGAAGACTGAAAAAGACCATTGGCCTACTGGTAAAATGCACGAGGGGGTACTTTGTGGATTCTCCAGTCAGATCAAAATGTGATTTGGGGTACAGTAACCAAAAAAGGTTAGGAAACACTGATCTAAACCATGGACAATAAGAGGCAGTACGTGGACTTCTGTTTCAACTTATCCCTTCTCTCATTTACAGTAGATTATCATTTCAGAACGTCATGTTTGAGTTATATGCTAATTTGTTGAACATTTTTTGATCATATCCATCTGTTGTTTCTATTATACAGCAATAGAATCAGTATGAGTGTATATTATCTATTGTGATGTTTAAGAGTTAACGTTGGAATTCTTCCCTCTGAAGGGTTAAACTGCATACGCTTTAAAAGGGCAAAGTTCATGTTCTTCTAGCATTACCCGTTGCAGCATTAGATAAAATGTTACATAGTCTAGTTAATAATTTAGCACTTTTTTTTTTATCTCAAGCTGTTCAAAGTGGGCATTTTCAGTTGGCTGCTATTTCACCTTAGTTTAAACCCAGTTCCTTCCTACAGAGCTCTCGAGGGGATTGTTAGATTTAAGAATGTTATGTTAAAGAAAGAAAAAAGAACGAGGGCTTAGTTTTCCAAGGTCCTGAAGCTGTGACGACTTGGCGTCTTTGCCATTCCGTTGTGTGGGGAGGGCAATCTCTCTTCCGCACGCATCTCAGAGGCCCCACTTGAAGGTTCACGAAGGCAGCCCCGTCTCTCTTTTCCAACAACACAATGAAAACAAACACTTAGCTCTGCTTCCAATAAAGCCAGTGGTTGGTGGGCTGCAACTCAGGCCACAGGTCCGTGCCCCAAAACCCCAGCGCCGTTTTCTTAAATGTTAATCGGAGTCCCTCGCTCTGGTGAGTGGCGCGAGAGGGGAAGGTGGCGAGGGGTAATGTGATCCTTCCACGTGCTGCTGGAGCCAAGAAAGCTGGGGACCACAGCCATCCATTACCAGCAAGGCTCCTGATGAGGGTTTAAACACTACCTGCTGAACAAACAGGGCCTGATGCGCCGCCTACCACCCCCAGTCCTGGGCCCACTTACCCATCTGCAAGGGGAGCTGGGAGAGAGTCACAGCCAGCACCACAGCAGGGGGCTGTCAGGAAAGGAAAGCGCTGGGGCAAAGCTAAAAGCTGTTACATTCCAGGGATCCTTGAGGCGTTACAGAGAACTTCACTAGCCATGAGTGTCCTGCTGCTAACAAACAGTTAAACAGCGTTAGCGATAGCATGTTAACAATCTAATGGAGTCACTGATGTTTGTGGGTACATCTGTACTGCATATGTTTTGTGCATCTTTCAGTAAAACGAATTATGGCTTTCAGTATATTGTATGTTTTATGAGAATAATGACACATTGTGCAACACTCTTTTAGATCAGTGTGTACACTAACTTCTTTTACTCTTGTCAAATTCCAAGATCAGTGGTTCGCATCACCATTTTAGATGGCTTGTATAATACTGCTTACACACTTTGATGGACTGACGTATGTTTGGTTTTCTAATAGTCATGAGATGCCATAGAGGCCATATTAAAGCCCCGTCTGTCACACTTTACACTTACTGTTTGAAGAGAAATTACACCCTGACATTACATGAGACAGCTGGAGGTAAAGTAGTCCATGTCAGATACTTACACATGGGCACGTACAGACAGACATTCCAAGCCAAATCATCCATCTACTCATTCACAGGTTTCACTTTGAAATTTACTGTTATTACAATGAACTGGAGCTTAAGGGAAATACTGAATGGTTATGATGCACAGTGTTGACCACACCTGCATCACAGCAAGGTTATTGAATAGATGAAGTTGGGCTTGATGAAGTCAACCTTTATTCCTCACTTATCCTGAACCAGCAGAACAAGTAATCCATTCATAAGGAACGTTATAACGGACAGTTTTCCTGGGCCTTATCAGATTGACATCTTGGCTTTCTAAGTTAACGAGTCTTGATATAATTTGCTCAGGACAGGAAAGGAGGACCATACATTATGGTTTCTTATTCTTGTCAAACCTCAGATAAGATGGCTCTTCCTTTCCCACCTTTCACCTAATCCTATGAAAGGCCACCTTGTATGCTTCATCAGCATCCATAACTTCATTGTCAAACCTGGAGACTAAATCTACATTACCTCTTACCCAGACTTACCCGGACTAATGTCCCACTGTCCCAGACAGAGCTCAGAGATAGAACTACAGCACCCACACACACACGCAGACTGTCCTTGGACCGTACGACACCCCATCGTCTGCACTGGGCTCCTCCACACGAGAAGTCACATAAATGTATTCTCAACAAGCGCCCAAACTCACAAGGCTGATGTGAGAAGAGTAATTGGAAGACAAATTATCTTGGCACAGTGCCAACTGGCAAAACATTTTAAACTGAGGTACCGCATCATATCTGGTACCACTTTTCCCTCAAATTCCAAACTCACCATCATACAGAATACCACAAAAGCCATCTTACAAAAGACAGAGGCTTTTATAAAAAATATAAATAAATCTGACATTTTTGGGGGGTGGAAATATTGTTTTGACAACCGAGACATTCCGTTTCTGAAACTGATATTGTTTATGGAACTCTACATTGTGTCAGGACACATTACAGAGCCACCGGTTCACACATTTCTCCCCCATTTAAAAACACATTTAGGGCCAAGGTAGCTCACAATAGTACTGCTTCGCATGATATCCATGATACACTTGGGCATCGTAAAACCTTGAGAAGACAACAAAACCATCAAAAGATCTCAAAAGTTTAACATCCGCTGATTAAAACTAGCAAGCTATTTGATCAAGTTCATATGCAATGTGTTACAGTAGATCGAAGAGGAGCACAAAAGTCTGAGGAGATTCAATTCAACTTTAGTCCACAGAGGAAAAACACTGAGTCAGCAATGTAATAACAGTCTCCCATGGCCTTTTGCTCCGTCTAACTGTCCCATGAAGAAAAATGCAGTGGTCTCCATTGCTCCCAGACCTCGTGTTAAGGTAGTCCAGTTATCTCGCCACTTTCTCTATTCCCCGTCTAAGCTAAAGCCCAGTTAAATGAATTGATGCCGATAACAGCTGGCAACAGCTGTAAATTAACCAATCTGTTACATTAGTCCTTTTGTTCGCTAAACGGACTCTTCCAGGAAGTCAGAACACAAGGAGTTGTTATCTCCATCCAGAAAGAGTACAGTGCTGCAGCCAGCTGCCAACTGTAGCAGGACTATGCGCAGCATCCCAGGACCCAGACAGACTCGGGGGCTATTTTAGGTGAGCGTGCTCTTTCTTTAGCAGAAGGAAGCTAGCCGGTCTGATATGATGGAAAAAACATCCCCGAAACAGATGACAAGCTACATCTGGTTCATGTTGTGACAGGCTCCAAGTCTAAGTTTCCTCAAAGATTAAATAAACAAAGTCGTATCAAGTATTGCGATACGTCTTTATCAGAATAAATACTCTAAAAAGACAATATGCTAAACGATTGTTCTAAATTGGGGATGCAATGATTTATGACTTCCAAAGACATGATTATGGTACAGGTTCTTCTGATAGAGAGGATACAGATGGTTGGATGTGGACCCCAAACTCAAGAGATTCTGGGAGGTAAGGGCTTAACAACTATGAGTCATATTGACACTGTGTGAATCCCTGTAGTCTGGCAGCAATGTGAAGAGTTCTGGGGGACAGCTTGAACACCTCATCCACCATAATTGAACTATGTACTTCGCATTGTCATGCAAACCACCATTCCATCTATGTAGGGACAGTATAGTCTGTTCTTAACAGATTACGTCATCCACTCAGTATTTCAGGAACAGACACACAGCTGACTGTGTACATCACACTGACATTCAATAAAACTTGACATCAAACGTCAACAGAGACCGACTGTTTGAAAAACAGCACAAGCACAGAATGATTTACCATACATATTTTACAGCCTCTCATTATGATAATGTATTATGGCACAGTGCAGTGATACAAAACATAGCACACTCAGGAGGTGAAACTAGATCCTATCGAAATACAAGGGAGTTTAGTCTGGAGCATGGGTAGCAAATCTCTGCACCATGGCCTGGCTGGGACATGCTTGGTTATATATGTTTAGAAGAACGTTGTGAATGGACCACCACCCCTACAGTATTGTCTCTGCATGGTGTCCCTACTGGTGAAACGCCTGACCCAACACACCCATGTCTGACAGAGTATCATCAAAAAGTTCTACAGCTGCACTGTCGAGAGTATCCTGACTGGTTGCATCACCGCCTGGTATGGCAACTGCTCGGCATCTGACCATAAGACGATACAGAGGGTAGTGCGAAAGGCCCAGTACATCACTGGGGCCAGGCTTCCTGCCATCCAGGACCTATATAATAGGCGGTGTCAGAGGAAAGCCCATAAAATTGTCAGAGACTCCAGTCACCCAAGTCATAGACTGTTTTCTCTGCCACCGCATGGCAAGCGGTACCGGAGCGCCAAGTCTAGGACCAAAAGGCTCCTTAACAGCTTCTACCCCCAAGCCTGAAGACTGCTGAACAATTAATCAAATGGCCACCGGATTATTTACATTAACCCCCCCATTTGTTCAGCTACTCGCTGATTATTATCTATTTCATCGTCACTTCACCCCTACCTACATATACAAATTACCTCAACTAACCTGTACCCCCGCACACTGACTCGGTACCCCCTGTATAAAGCCTCGTTATTGTTATACTTTTGTTTGGTAAATATTTTCTTAACTCTTCTCTGCACTGTTGGTTAAGGGCTTGTAAGTAAGCATTTCACGGTAAGGTCTACACCTCTTGTATTCGGCACATGACAAATGGTTTGATTTGATTCACAAACTTAGAGAATCACTCAGCACAGGAGTACAACAGGGCTCATCCATGTCTCTCCAACTTTGCTACAGTGTGTGATACTAGAGGCCTCCATAGGCCTGTGGGGACTTGGGGGCCCAGGTGCAGCAGCAGGTCCCAGACCAGTGTAAGCAGATTCTCTTATTAAACAGAGTGGCGCATAGTGTGAAGTCAGGCGTGTGCGTCCCTGGGTTCCCTGCTTTGCTGGTACTGGATTGATGGGAGGTTAAAGAAGCAGGTATCAGCACTGCTGCTCCTCTGTGATCGCAGCAGGTCACACTGAGGGAGAGGGAAAAGGAGAAAATGAGGGGGAGGGTGAAAGAGGCAGCAGAGGGAGAAAGACAGGGAGAGGAAGCAGAGTGAAAAAGAGAGGGAGAAAGAGGGAGAAGCAGTGTTCTGGATCCCAGACAGTCTCCCCAGGACCTCCATGGTTCCCCAATCAATCAAATGTATTTATAAAGCCCTTCTTACATCAGCTGATGTCACAAAGTGCTATACAGAAACCCAGCCTAAAACCCCAAAAAGCAAGCAATGCAGATGTAGAAGCACGGTGGCTAGGAAAAAGTCCCTAGAAAGGCAGGAACCTAAGAAGAAACCTAGAGAGGAACCAGGCTCTGAGGGGTGGGCAGGCCTCTTCTGGCTGTGCCGGGTAGAGATTATAACAGTACATGGCCTGGGGTATCCACTGATCCCAGGCCAGACAGTCTGCCCAGGTCCTCCATGGTTCTCCCCAGTATCCACTGACCCCAGGCCAGATGTGGGACAATATTACCAATATTCACTGGATCCCCATTATGTCATGTGGGCCTCTTTAGTGAGAAGCGTTCTCACTGAGGGCTAATGTGAAAATTACACTGCCATAAATGTTGTTTTCGTTCTCTGCCCTGAAAAGCTCTGCGAGAGATGAAGCAATCTGCGTCAGATAGCTTTAACCGGTAAAACCGGTTACCATAATAACATTACTCTGACAAGTCCCAATGCGCGGGCCGGGCTGTGAACCCTGCGTGGCGTGCTAACCCTGACGAGGGGCCTGAGTTACTGTGGTGAAACAGTCTATCCTCATCTCTGGGGAGGGAGAGTCTGCTGGTCTAAAACCATGTGGACCCGAGCCCAAATGTATGGAAAAGCTCTTTATAAACAAAGTCAGCGTTATTATTATTATTAGGCCTAAATGACCACAGCAGTGAAACTAAGTAATGGTGATTATGGACACAGACAGACCGAGTCATGTCTAGCTCATGAACAGAGAGAAGCTGAAACTTCCTGTACTCCTCAAACTGACTCAGATCACCTTCATCGTCCACCTACATTTCCCAACTGTGCTACAACCTTACTCTGATTGGAAAAGGCCTCCAAACTGCCAGTATGCGTGTTATGAAAGCCGACCAGGAGGTTAGCAAAAAGGTGGGCAGACTGGGGTGAGTACCACTCTGGGTAGAGAGAAAGCCCTCTCGTGCCAGCCTGCACGCTGGTCGTGTTGGGTTACCGTGTGATTCTCATGGAGTGAGGCATTCCATTGGTCTCCCGGGTGGGTCAGGCCTTAATGAGAGGCGGGACAGGCCAGAGGATCGGGCCAGCGCCGGGCCAACACACTGCTTCTCCAAGCCAAACAAACCTAAGACCATTTAACCAAACACATTTTTCTGGGCCAGACAAGGAGAGTGCAAGTGCATGGGCAATATTTTCTCGCTGATACAAAAATAAAACCGCAGAAGTTTACATACCTCTCTTTGCGGGATGGTGTTTAGGAAATGTTATTTGGATTGGAAGCCAACAACGTGGAGATATTTGGCAACATAGGGCTTACATTATCGTTGATGGGAGTGAAGGAGAATTAGGACTAAGCACATTGTGGAGAGGTTGCCTTGCTTGTGGTGGCGGTTGCCCCTGGTTACATACCTGTTTAGGTGGGAAGTACTGTCCAGATGTTTGCTGAACCTGCGACACCACTGGGGTGATGACTTCAGGTCGTCCCTCAAGCCAAGAGATCTTCAGTGGGTTTGCTGTAAGGCCACTCTCGTTCTTATATGCCAATTCCTGGAGAGAAACAACGGAGTAACGTCAGACCCTAGTGTGACATGATCTGCTGACAGGCCATTCTTTCCCCCAGCACCACTAATGGAGCTACATCAACCTCTACTCCTCTCAGCTCTATAGAGTTAGTTGTGTCTTCCACCCCAGCCATTGTGTGGGGTTTTGCCTTGTGCATTTGAAACACACATGTGGGGTGAACTTTAGATACCCCAACCCTCCCAAGCAGCGTAGGGACCCCGAGATCTCCAGACAGCGAGAAGGCGACTGCAGGCCCAGAGTCTGGCTCCCCAGGGGACAGCAGAAATGTTCTGTTGAGGGGAACCACACATCGCACCAGAGCCCACAACAAAACAGCATGTGACAGCAAAGGGGCAGAGGACTCAGGTGGTCTGAACAATGAGGCAGCTCAGCCCTTCTATCCTCCTGGTTCCCATCAGAACACTCTGTTCTGTCAACTCCTCTGTTCTGTTACAGACACACACTACAAGATGATGAGAATGTCATCCTGTGTGTGGAAAACTAGGGGCCTTGGGCTGGGAAGTTGTTGAGACGCATAATGCTCAGTGCAAACCAAATGGTAAAGAAATGGCCAATCAGTAAAAGCTGGTGGGTATTGATTGATTTCAGTGACTTTTCAATAGGAAATGAGATGTGTGTATAATTTATGAACCAGAATACTTACAGCTGCTTTTACGGTTTCAAATTCTACCACAGCACTTCCTCTCTTCTTCCTTGATATGAGAACATTTAAAACGTTGCCATACTGAAAGAGCCAAAGAAACAGAGACAGTTAGTACCCAATGTATTCTCAAAGTAGAACACAGAACCAGAAAAATGGGCATCATTAAATCAGCAAGAAAAACCCAACAGATGACCAGACAGGACTCTAAAGCTTAAATTCCACAGTGTATCACATCAGTTTATGGACCACCACCTCCAATGACAATGTTAGAGTATACACTTGTAATGGCTGAGTTTTCAAGTTACACAATAACAACTATACGTAGGACATCCTGTGATTTGGTCCCTTGAGAGATAGTGGGAGGGACCCATACTGTTAGAGAGAATGAGAAACATATCATCCCTAAATGTGATTTTAAAAATGACATTAACTTTTTTTAATGATTAATTTCCAGAAAAATATCAACCTCAACATTTCTAACAGAAATGTCTGGGACACGTCAACATAAACGACTTTTAGCATGTTCCAAGTATCAAGACAGTATCCTGGACTTCTTCAGTAAGTCTACTCTATGTGTGGTGAGAAAACTCTATAAAACATGTTTTGGTATAAACTGAAATTAGCCAAGGCCCTTGTCCAGCTGCCTGCCAGTACGTCAGATGCAGGGGAGTACAGGGGAGGAACAGTCCAGCCTGGGTCAACCACTGACCTCTGACACACAAACGGAGAGACAGACAGAGACAGAGAGAGGAGCTGGAGAGTGGAGACAGGACTTGGACTAGGTCTCTGACAGCAGTAAAAGCTGAACTCTCTCAGCTGCACTTATAATTACAGAGGCTCTTGGCTGATTGAGGTTGATGGAGGCTGGGCTCCTCTGGGTAAAGGCCTGCAGAAGAGACAGGGCCCACGACTGATACAGTATGTCACCTGAAATACAGGGCCTCTCTCATTAAGCCCACTTCTAGAGAGCAGTCTCAGCAAGGAGGCCTCTGAGAATCCCATTACCAGGAATCTGCTTCTCTGGGAAAAGGACAGGCCAGGAATGCTAATGGACGTGGACACTCTACAGCGTGCCAACAGTGACAAACGGGAGTCTCTGTAGACCCCTATTTCATAAATCCAAATATTTTAATATGTATTTTTTTCTCCCCTCCAGAGCAGACGTAAGGTTGTGTGAGTCCAAAACACACACACAGTCCCCTTTCCCACACATGGGCGGCTACTCCTACTCAAGCATTACCTGCCACTCATCGGAGAAGCTCGCCATTGCAAATAGCGTTAAGTTGTTTTTTTAAATGTCACTCTTTACTTTAGCAAAAACAACAACACTCCTTTTCCCACAATCCTCTGACCCAGCCTCCCACGCCTGACTGTACATTGAGTGCGTGCGGAGGAGAAATTCAAAGTTTGACATTTTTTTCCTTCCGTTTGACGTCAGTGACACTTGGACTTGACCTATCCTCATTCCTGCACTACCTACGCCCCACCAAAACTCCCATTAGCTGGTTGCAGTTCGAGGTGGTACACGGTTGCATGAGAAGAGCACATTTCCTAGCGACTCCCCTGGCACTGCTAAAACCGCCCAGTAGCAGGGACACTAACAATGGCGTGCACCACTTTAAGAGGGCACTGCATTGCCCTAAGCCCTTTCACTGCTACAAAACTTAATGGGGCTTGTATAAAGGGAAAAATAAAAACATATAAAACACTGATGTCATGCAGAGCTCAAAAGTGAGCTGGACACCAGGCAGTTCTCATCACAGGCGAGTTGGAGACAGATACAGGTCTGTGATGCAGCAGGGGACAAGCCCTCACAGACAGATACAGGTCTGTGATGCAGCAGGGGACAAGCCCTCACAGACAGATACAGGTATGTGATGCAGCAGAAGACAAGCCATCACAGACATATACAGGTCTGTGATGCAGCAGGGGACAAGCCCTCACAGACAGATACAGGTCTGTGATGCAGCAGGGGACAAGCCATCACAGACAGATACAGGTATGTGATGCAGCAGAAGACAAGCCATCACAGACAGTCTTACACGACATAGCTTGAGAGCTATATTCTACAAGTATGATTACATAACCAGTGTCTCTTCTGCAACATTACACATTCAAATAAGAACATTTGATAGGAGACACACAGTAGGAGTCTTAGCTCCTTCCAAGAGATGCAGGTGTGAGAAACTGTTGCTCTCAGAAATAACTGTGTGCCAACTTAATGGCGATGGCCTTTTGAATCATAGCCGTATGGTGATACTTGGTGATTCACGTTCAAGGCACCCACCTTTGATAGAAGGCTAAAAATAAAGTCTTGAGAGTAGCCTCCGTTGGTGTCATCCTCTTTTTTACACTTCCACTTCAACTGAAAAGAGAGAAGAAAAAAAATTTTGGAAAGAAAAACCGAGAGAGACAGATAACCCACCTTTGGTTATGATCTTACTTACATGGGGTCTGTACTAATGTTCCCCACAGCTGCCAGTTTTGGGTTATGAATCCTATTTACATGGGGTCTGTACTAATGTTCCCCAAAGCTGCCAGTCTTGGGTTATGGATTCTACTTACATGGGGTCTGTACTAATGTTCCCCAAAGCTGCCAGTCTTGGGTTATGGATCCTACTTACATGGGGTCTTTACTAATGTTTTCCAAAAGCTTGCCAGTCTTGGGTTATGGATCCTACTTACATGGGGTCTTTACTAATGTTTTTCCAAAGCTGCCAGTCTTGGGTTATGGATCCTACTTACATGGAGTCTGTCCTAATGTTCCCCACAGCTGCCAGTTTGGGTTATGGATAGGCGGTATCTAGATTTTCATACTGTTATATCGTTTCTGTACCATACCGGGGTATACGGTATTACCGGAAGTGCACACAAGGGGCGCAACTTTTTTTAAACAAGATTGTTTTGGGGCAACAGGGATCTTGATCCAAGAGGGGATTGAATATCTCTGCTGTAACCAAGAAGCTTGCTCTTTACATCTAGCCACTTAGCTAGCACGTACGCAAACCAAATGCATAGCTGGAGCCCTGAACTGGATATATACGGTATATATCCGGGGCTCACGATATATCTTAGATTTCTTACAGTTATACTTAATTTATAGTCAGTGGTGTAGCACACACTCCTGCAGCCCCCAGGAGAAATGTTTTTTAAATGTATGTTCTGATGACAAGCGTAGATTAAGCAGGACTGAGCCCGTGCCAGGCCGAGGAGCAGAGCAGAGCTCCAGGGGACATTGTTCAGCTCTTGGATCATACCCACCACCACCACCTGGGAGACCTGCAGTCAATTTCCAGTCAGCTTTACGTGCTTAGGGGAGGGCTAAAATTAAGACAGGTCAGACTGGGATCTGGACCGAAGACACCAGACTGACTCACTTGCTGCTAGACATACAGTGGGGAGAACAAGTATTTGATACACTGCCGATTTTGCAGGTTTTCCTACTTACAAAGCATGTAGAGGTCTGTAATTTTTATCATAGGTACACTTCAACTATGAGAGACGGAATCTAAAACAAAAATCCAGAAAATCACATTGTATGATTTTTAAGTAATTAATTTGCATTTTATTGCATGACATAAGTATTTGATACATCAGAAAGCAGAACTTAATATTTGGTACAGAAACCTTGTTTGCAATTACAGAGATCATACGTTTCCTGTAGTTCTTGACTAGGTTTGCACACACTGCAGCAGGGATTTTGGCCCACTCCTCCCTACAGATCTTTCTCCAGATCCTTCAGGTTTCGGGCTGTCGCTGGGCAATACGGAGTTTCAGCTCCTCCAAAAATTTCTATTGGGTTCAGGTCTGGAGACTGGCTAGCCACTCCAGGACCTTGAGATGCTTCTTACGGAGCCACTCCTTAGTTGCCATGGCTGTGTGCTTCGTGTCGTTGTCATGCTGGAAGACCAGCCACGACCCATCTTCAATGCTCTTACTGAGGGAAGGAGGTTGTTGGCCAAGATCTCGCGATACATGCCCATCCATCTCCCCTCAATACGGTGCAGTCGTCCTGTCCCCTTGCAGAAAACATCCCAAAGAATGATGTTTCACCTCCATGCTTCACGGTTGGGATGGTGTTCTTGGGTTGTACTCATACTTCTTCTTCCTCCAAACACGCGCGAGTGGAGTTAGACCAAAAAGCTCTATTTTTGTCTCATCAGACACATGACCTTCTCCATTCCTCCTCTGATATCCAGAGGTCATTGGCAAACTTCAGACAGGCTGGACATGCACTGGCTTAAGCAGGGGACCTTGCGTGCGCTGCAGGATTTTAATCCATGACGGCGTAGTGTGTTACTAATGGTTTTCTTTGAGACTGTGGTCCCAGCTCTCTTCAGGTCATTGACCAGTCCTGCCGTGTAGTTCTGGGCTGATCCTCACCTTCCTCATGATCATTGATGCCCCACGAGGTGAAATCTTGCATGGAGCCCCAGACCGAGGGTGATTGACCGTCATCTTGAACTTCTTCCATTTTCTAATAATTGCGCCAACAGTTGTTTCCTTCTCACCAAGCTGCTTGCCTATTGTCCTGTAGCCATCCCAGCCTTGTGCAGGTCTACAATTTTATCCCTGATGTCCTTACACAGCTCTCTGGTCTTGGCCATTGTGGAGAGGTTGGAATCTGTTTGATTGAGTGTGTGGACAGGTGTCTTTTATACAGGTAACGATTCAAACAGGTGCAGTTAATACAGGTAATGAGTGTGAGAACAGGAGGGCTTCTTAAAGAAAAACTTAACAGGTCTGTGAGAGCCGGAATTCTTACTGGTTGGTAGGTGATCAAATACTTATGTCATGCAATAAAATGCAAATTAATTATTTAAAAATCATACAATGTGATTTTCTGGATTTTTGTTTTAGATTCCGTCTCTCACAGTTGAAGTGTACCTATGATAAAAATTACAGACCTCTACATGCTTTGTAAGTAGGAAAACCTGCAAAATCGGCAGTGTATCAAATACTTGTTCTCCCCACTGTATATGTGTGGCACGCAGCTAACGGGAGGGTCACTCAATCACACAGAAATATGTGAGAGTTATTCTGAGCAAACTCCTGGTTAGCTTTGGTCATTATTAGCCAATACCATGTAATAAAGCCATGATCTCTAATGTTGGCTGACAGCTGAAAGTTAACTCTACAGCATTTAAATTGTAAATGGTTCTTCTTCCCAGCGTCTAGCTCTCTGAGTAAGATGTTACATAACAGGTTAATTCCATTCTCAGCAGTGTCAAAACCGTATCTCGCTAACTAATGGAGCAGAATTATAAATGGCAAGCAGCGAGTGACCGGACCAGGTCCAGAGCAGAACTCTGTTCACTGTCAGGGAGAGCCTTTCTGGGAATTCCCCCTACCCCCACACCTTTTTTTAACAATTATTTCCAAAATGTGCTTTCTCCTTCCAAGGCCAATCTCCTCTACCCAACGATAACCTTGTACCACATTAATCTTCTAACAAGGCAGAGCAGATCTTGGGTGATACCCAAATGTTCAGGCTGCTCCAGCAAGTTGCTACGGTGTACGTTACTGGCATTCTAAACCACTTTTAAGAGATTGGAGTTCCCTGGCAGTACCCAACTGCACTGGTACATTTAATACCCACGCTTGCAAGCCGCAAATAACTAAAGATGTAAGAACAAAAACAAATACCCTCACACAAAAAACAACAATGCATAATCAGAGGTCATATTTCACTCTCCCCACACTGGGGAGGACAAGAATGGTGTATGGTCAACTTCCAAATAGCACTGTTGAAATCTACTCTTTGAGGACCGTTAGAAACGTAAGAGTCAATGTCTCTCAGTAGTTTTGGACTTTATTCTACCCCAAAATAAAATACAAAAATATTAGTGAAAATTATTACATTTTCTAAATATGAAGCAATTTTTTTTCTCTCTCAGATTGAAAGATAAAGGACTGATAACATCGGCAGAATTGAGCCTGTTGTATTAGAATACTGAGGGAAAGAAAAACGCTCTAGGGCCAGGAACAATACCGCTTGAATGTTGTAGCTTAAAAAAGACACAGATGTCATTCATTTAAATCTATCAATATTGTTCTATAACAAAATTACTAACTGAAGTCTGACTTTGATATTGACATTATTGTGCGTTACCAGCTAACAGATACAACTGCCCCTCAGAGTAATGTATGGAATAATATTCACATGCACAGTACGTGAATACAATTTGTTTAATACCGTAGCCAGACTCAACACTCAGCCCTGACGTTTGTTTTCCTAACTGAACACACAAACTTCTTTGGGGGATACACTGCTCTTGATGGGTATCAGAGGTTTTAACAATATTAAATACAGAAACACATTAGCTAACATCCCCAGTTTCCTTTAATAGATGGGGATTGAATAGTTTCCAGAGGAAATATAATAACCCTCTTTTTACATAGTTACAGCACTCCTGACGATGGCCTACAGTACAGGAGAGGAACAGGGCGGAGGAGGAGGAGTGTATGTACTCTCCATTAGATCTCAAATGTTTTGGTTTCCATCATAAACCACTTACAAATTAAATACCTTAAGAGATTCGAGCCACTCACTTCAGAGATTCCTCAGGAGGAAACCAGTATGAAGACTCTTCTCCCTCTCCTCCCTTCGCCAAGAATCTCAACCCTAAATACTGACCCCTCTTCCAATCCCCTGACTAAAAGCAATATTAGAACTTACTTTTAATTTGGGGGTCACATTGCTCTTGGAATGGCTTCCAACTGCTGCGTCTGGAAGACAGCAAAGGAAAGGGAGAGAGAGAAAGACAAAGAAAAAATGATTCATTCAAGCAGACAAAAAATCTCAAAAGACGAATGAGACGTGCAGTTGGTCGAGGACGGGGAGGGCTCTGTCACAGTGGTCAAGACATTGTTGTCTCTCCGTTGGGAGACGGACAGGATCGGTTGTCTCGCATCACCGCAGGTCATACATGATCAGTCTTGGGTTGTTCATCTCTCCACAGTACTGTACTCGCCCCGACCCCAAGCCTGCAGACCTGCCGGGTGCCTCCAGAGCTGTAACAGGGCGTTGTTCCAGGAAGGCCTCGCCGCAGAGGCCTGGAGAGGCCCAATAGCGTGTGAGCAGAGAAGATCTCAGTGACAACGTGCTGAACTTGCCTGACTTAATGTGCAGCAGCAATGGGGGGCCAGGCCAAGACCCCATCTCCCACAACGCTGACTCCCATCACCCTTTATTAGACCATCCATGGTTTCTCATGGCTCCAGCCCAGAACAAGCATCTTTTTCCCCCAAATGCATATGATATTAAGATGTAAAAGGATACCTTGTGGACCAGATGATGAAGCGCTATATGCGTCAGTCAGATCTGTATTATGCAGCCAGGTTATTTCTTTGCTAATGAACAAAAATAGGCCTTTCCTACAAATAGTCCAAACAGTTGTGTTCCTAAGCAACATAACATATTAAAAGTCAAAGAACATGCCATTGTTGTTCTGTCCAGACGAGCTGTGTACTGTGTAATATCCGGCCAACTGGCCGCTCACTTCTCTGTTGACTGGACTAGTTCAGTAGACAGACTTAGCAGTGGGTCTGATTGATAGCACCATGTGCAACAGCATATAATTAGAGGTAGTAGATAGGGTGGTGATAGTCATGGAATTGAACAGTAATTGGCCAGCCAAATGACCTTGGTCTCTGTAATAGCCGTTCAAGGGGTTGATGGCAGGTAGCTTAGTGGTGAGAGAGTTGGACTAGTAACCAAAAGGTTTCTAGATCGAATCCCCGAGCTAACACGGTAAAAATATATATCGTTCTGCACTTGAACACGGCAGTTTCCCCACTGTTCCTAGGCCATCATTGCAAATAAGAATTTGTTCTTAAACTGACTTGCCTAGTTAAATAATTGTATATATATATATATATATATATATATATATATATATATATATATATATATATATATATATATATATATATATTTTTTTTTTTTTTTTTACCCCGTTCAAATAGCAAAAACATTTTTTTAAAAGTTGCTTGAAAGGCATGAGCTCTGCTTAGTTTTTTGCACAGGCTGTACACACTCCAATAGTCTTTCATTCAATTTGACAAACACTTGATCATACCTCGAATTTCACGGCGGCATCCCCTTTGTGGCCGTAATGCACCCTAAAAAAATCCATGCCTTTTGCGGCCCAGGGTGCTGCATTTTGCCCTTTTCCCTGAGTGTGCTGCACAATCAGAGACGTCTCTCACTCACATGGCTCTCTGTCATGTGATCGGGTCTTTCTCACAGACTACAAGTGAGGACCGACACATCCGGGATGCAACTGCACACGTCTTTATCCAATTCTGAGGTGCATATTGAAGATATTGGAAGAACTGTCCACATTTACTTTTTGTCAGCCAACAAGATGAGTAGGCCTAAAGAACACCAAAAGCACTAGCCTATGTCAATCTACTATCCCCCATAGTACAAACGTCGACCTATTCTATTTTGTGCAAGAAATAAATATTTCAAACATAGTCTGGGACAGTTGTGGGATGTGATAGATCCCAAATTAATACAACCACTAGCATCAACAAAAACGTTTTTATGCAATGTGGTTGATGAAACAGATCAGAACATTTAGCATAAAATGTTGATAAACTATTCGGCTATTTCATCACAATATAAGCGCAGTAGGCTATAAGCGGGAATGTTCCAATAGCGGAATACACCATTATCAAAAGTGACCACAAATGCAATTATGCATGTAATGCTTTTATTATAAAAGGAACATTTATGGTGAAAATGATCTTCCCCAAACTTGAAACTCACACGCTGCTTATATATATATATATATATGCCAGTTAGGCTCTACACCCTTTGTAAAGCGGATTCATTTGCTTAAGTTATTTGGCCACTTTATTTGTGATACAAACCTTATTAAAAAATATAGGCCTATGTGCTAGGCTCCATGAGATGTGTGACTACTATTCGGGGAGAGAGAAAAGGGAAAAAAAGGCTTTGTTTCTTATGCTGGGCATCATTCACAAGTGATAATATATCATTCACAAGTAATAGGCTATTATTGTCACCCATCAGACTATTCTTGATTTAATCTAGTCTTTACATATACTAAACAATATATATGTGTGACATTTGTTTTGATTTAGAATTTACCATTATCATGCACCTGTATCGAAACAGGGGCAGCGGGGAAAAAATATGTCATCTATGCACTTAAATAGCAAATGGAGGAAGCTTTCCCCCATGGTTTATTTTCATGTTAGCCAGGTAGGCTATACTCATGTTGTAAAGATAAGCAATGTGCTTAATTTTAGGAAAGTTGAGAAATAAATATAGTAGGTCTAGCCTATAGAAAGCTGATGGGATCCTTGTTTATTTATTAGCAGCCATCACYCTGTTTTCTCCCACAATTACATATCCTATAGAAATGTTGTGCAATATGAACTCATGGGCTCTCATGAAGTGTTTGATTAGATTTCATATTACATTTGGGTTGATGTCAGAGTGATTAGAGGGACAATAGAGTGCTGAGTACCAAGCAGTTAGCAAGTTTGGTAGGCTACCAATGACCATCAGCAGCATCAGAGCTTGGAGAAGCCTAATTACCGTGACTAAACAGTCATGTGGAATTTGACTGCCTTCATGACTTGTGACCTCCGGTGTGGCGGTATTACGGTCACCGAAACAGCCCTAGTCACGGAATGCCTTTTTTGGTGGGTGGCCCTTGCCAGGGTGAGAGGTTCCAAGCCCATTCTATTAATCATTTGCTACAACACCTTGCTTGTTTCAGCAAGGAGCAACAAAGTTTCATCATGTTGATAAGAGTCCATGTTATTCCAGAAACGGACTCAACGGCACGAATGCTCGGCCGTCCCGTCTTCAGTAAGCTATTCATTCCAAAAATATAGATTTGATCATTTTTTCCCCGGTTATGATGGTTATTTTATTTTCATGACAGTCTTCATCCATAACCATCGGTTACACGGTTATATGGTAAGTGTGCCAGCCATAGAAGTAGAATGAACATTGTAATCCAGACTCTGTGGGTAACAAGGTAGTAAAATGTACTGGGATGTTGAGTGACTGGTGTGGTTGAGTAGTGTACCTGTAGCTGTGTAGTCTGCTGTGCCTGTGTGGTGGAGCTGTGCTTCTCTCTCCCTCTGGATCTGTTCTTTGATCAGCCTCTGTTCCTCCCGCAGCTGCCTGGAGCCCTCCTCTCGCAGACGGGCAATCTGACAGGACAATCACCTCATGGTTAACAACAAGGAACATCCTTCTCTCAAGGATAGGTTCTGGGCCAATATTCACAAAGTGTCTCAGAGTAGGCGTAGTGATCTAGGATCAGTTTTGTCCTTTAAAATCATAATGAATCAGCGCTTTTACTATGCCTATTAAGGATCGTGGTCTTTTACTTGGTTGGACATTAATCCACGACCATATGAACTGCAGTAACACCAGCCAATGTGCAGTGCCACTAGCTCATTACTATACTGAGAATAGAATACTGCCACCCACTGGTGATCACTCCCAGTCAGCCAGTCACAACACATGGTCCATAATTGCATGCATTTAACAGGTTGAGTGCAAGTCATCATGACTCAAATGAAAAGCATCCCAAACCTTTTATTTATCATTGACTTCACGAGCAAAGTGTATCAATAATGATATGGCAATGAATCTAGAACCAAAAAAAGTTGATCATATTACTAAAGTGCTAGCCTCTACACTGGCTTCCTGTTAAGGCAGGGGCTGATTTCAAGGTTTTACTGCTAACCTACAAAGCATTACATGGGCTTGCTCCTACCTATCTTTCCGATTTGGTCCTGCCGTACATACCTACACGTAGCTATCGGTCAGAAACGCAGGCCTCCTAATTGTCCCTAGAATTTCTAAGCAAACAGCTGGAGGCAGGGTTTCTCCTATCGAGCTCCACTGTTATGGAATGGTCTGCCTACCCATGTGAGAGACACAGACTCGGTCTCAACCTTTAAGTCTTTATTGAAGACTCATCTCTCAGTAGGTCCTATGATTGAGTGTAGATTGAGTGTAGATTGAGTGTAGATTGAGTGTAGTCTGAGCTCTCTCTCTCTTCTCTCTCTCTCTCTCTGCTCTCTCTCTCTCTCTCTCTCTCTCTCTCTCTCTCTCTCTCTCTCTCTCTCTCTCTCTCTCTCTCTCTCTCTCTCTCTCTCTCTCTCTCTCTTCTCTCTCTCTCTCTCCTCTGTGTGCATGTCTACCTTCACTGAGACCAGTGATTGGACAGCTGTACTCTAGGGCTGACTGTGTGGTGGTGCAGCGTTCCAGAGTTAGGGTTCTACTTGATCCATTCTCCAGGATGCCTGGAATGGTTTTATCCACCTCACTGCTCTAGGCCCATGTGTGTGGTTGAGTTGACATTGAAAGTGAACCGTGCCTGTATGATCTGTTCTAGGTCAGAATAGGAAACTAGGATGCTGTGAAGTTGCGTCTTTCTACCTCCTCCTCTAGTGTTCTGGTGTTTTGAAACTGCTCTGCACTATGTGCCTCCGCCTGGCGTTCCCTGGCCTCCAAGTCTGTGGAAATCGTACACACACAGTAACACACACCCGCGCACACACACACACACACACACACACACACACCACACACACACACACACACACACACACAAACAGTTAGCATCATCCTGATAGCCAGTCTTGTGTTTTTAGGGGAAGGGTGATCACCTAGCTTGATCTTCTTCCTCTTAGCATCTAGCTTGTTGTTTCTCTCCTCTGCTTGTTTCTTGGCAGCGCAGATCTTATCGTAAGCAGCCTGACACAGAGGAGAGGAGTACAGTTTGATGTGATAAACAGTTGGAGAGAAGAGGAAAGAGGGTCTGGTGGTGGTATGGAGTGTGTGTGTGTGTGTGTGTGTGTGTCTGTGTGTGTGTGTGTGTGTGTGTGTGTGTGTGGTGTGTGTGTGTGTGTGTGTGTGTGTGTGTGTGTGTGTGTGTGTGGTGTGTGTGTGTGTGTGTGTGTGTGTGTGTGTGTGTGTGTCAGACAGACAGACAGACAGGACAGAAGTCTTACCCTGGCAGCAGCATCAGTCAGCACCTCTAGGGCCTGGGACAGCTGGTGGAAGAGATCAGCTGGGGAGGAAACACCAAGGACACTGTCATAAATCACTTTCGAAAAGCCACCTTTTTAGCCTTTTTATAAGTGATCGTTTTGCTTTCTATGTTCATTTATACATACTGCACTGTACTTACAGATAACTACCAAAATAAAGGAAACACTTGAGTAAATGAGTAAAAGCACGTGCTTCCACACAGGTGTGGTTTCTGAATGAATTAAGTAATTAACATCCCATCATGCTTAGGGTAATGTATAAAAATGGCTAGTTACCCATTACTGGATAGAAAAAGAGAGCTCATTGACTTTGAAAGAGGCGTCTCAAAGGAGCATAGTGGGATTCAAGTTTTTACTTGTGTGTGTGATGGGAGATTCTGAAGCAGCGCCTGAGACAGCATTTTCCATCACCAAAACACCAAATTATGGAATTTCTCGTGAAAAAAATGGTGTCGCATCCCTCCAATAGAGTTCCAGACACTTGTAGAATCTACGCCAAGGCACAATGAATGTGGTCTGGCAGCTTGTGGCGGCACAACACCCTATATAAACAATTTGTTGGTGTTTCCTTTATTTTGTCAGTTACCAGTACATAGAAACATATACAATCTCAAATTCCTGCTCAGTGAGGACGTAATGGTAAGATGTGAGCGAGGGGACCATAGTGTATGTGTAGAATGTTAGCTTTAAAAACAACAACCAAATGGAACAAAGGCTAACAATACAATCTTAGTGAGCTGCTAACACGCAGGGGGAGGTCAGGAGGGAAGAGACTTGGTGGAGTGTGGAGGAAAGGACGGAAACGAGGCAGGGTTAAGAAACAAGCCGGCGTGTGCTCTGTGTGGTGTCTCTGTGCCAACGCGGGACCCGGGGCTGAGATAAACGGAGACATTTCCTGCATTAAAAGGTGCCTGGAGTCTCACGAAATCGGGTTCCTCTAATGATCCACCCGCACTTTTCCCACAAACCCACCCGGGCCTCTCAATCCATCTCCCATTAGGGAGCCCTAAGGGGACACAGGGCCAATCAAGAGTACCACACAAACCTCCGGTGCTCGCCTCTATCCAACCTTCCAGCCCCAGACCCAGAACCGCAAACCCCCAGCCCATAACCGACCCCATTACCACACTCTACTGCTCCAGCTTAATCATTCACTTATGGGAGTTTTTTTCTTCTTCTATCTAACGGGCATATACTTTTACTCCCTGTGAGGAAAGCAGCATAAACAGCAGGCTCTAGAGAGCTGCAAGTGGACGGGTCAACTTACCTACGCACATGGAATAGAGCTAGCTGAATCATTGGCTTGTGCAGCTCAGACTGTCACAGCACAGAGGGTGCATATAGGGGTGGGGATGGAAGATGACCCCCACCTCAACTCAACACCCCCCCATCCCACTTCGGGCTATAGTCTCAGGGCTCTTACCCTCTCATGTGAGTGGATAAATCACTGCATGTGATGTGGAAGTGCATATTCCTCACCATCTACTTCTCATTACAGAGCGATTTTATGCCACTCAGTCCCCTACTACCCCATTGTTTCCCGTTTCTTACTTAAATCAGGAAGAGTTAAAAGGAATCCAGCAACCGCACAAACCTCACTTGAAAACATGCCTCACAAATGGGCCTTTTTCCACCTGTCGCAGAATTATATAGAAATTTCCAAAACTGATTGTTGACATGTTTGTTGGTGACAGGCCGCGATGGGCCAGGGGGGCTGACAGGGGAAACGGTGGTCATTAGGGCCGGGACGATACCAGTATTGCGATACTTCTTCCATGGCATAAATGAAAAAGTTTTTGGTCCTTTAAAAACCTGCTGTATTTAAAATAGTGTGCTATAGCTTGGAAAATAAATGTGACTTTGGATGACAACATAATGATGTTTGTTTCCAACATTAGGGCTGTTTTTCTAAAGAAGTTAAATCCGAAGTGTTTTGTTTCCTTGTCACAAAACTAACGAGTATCGCGATATTGGATATCGTCCCAAACATACTGGTCATACTGTCTGGCTGGGACTGGCCCAGGGGGCTGGAGGGCTTGTGGGAAGGCTCTGCTCTGCTTAGCCAGTCTGTAGAGGCCTGTGGCCGGCCTGTCTGGCAGCATGGCACAGAGGGGAGCAGACTGTAGAGGGGTTTTTATTTTACCTTTAACTAGGCAAGTAAGTTAAGAACAAATTCTTATTTTCAATGACAGCCTAGGAACAGTGGGTTAACTGCCTTGTTCAGGGGCAGAACGACAGAATTTTACCTTGTCAGCTCGGGGATTCGGTCTTGCAACCTTTCAGTTACAAGTCCAACGCTCTAACCTCTAGACTACCTGCCGCCCCAGGTAGTCTAGTCAAGGGATAAGGCGTCCGCATGCTTCCCAAATGAAACAGTTCGGAACAGTTTGTGCATACAGTGCCTTCGGAAAGTATTCAGACCCTTGACTAACATTTTGTTACAGACATATTCTAAAATGGATACATTTAAAAATCCTCAGCAGTCTACACACAATATCCCATACTGACAAAGCATAAACAGGTTTTTAGAAAACACAAATAACTTATTTACATAAGTATTCAGACCCTTTGCTATGAGACACGAAATTGAGCTCAGATGCATCCTGTTTCCATTGATCATCTTTGAGATGTTTCTACAACTTGGTGTCCAACTGTGGTAAATTCAATTGATTGGACATAATTTAGAAAAGGCACACGCCTGCCTATATAAGTTCCCACATTTGACAGTGCATGTCAGAGCAAAAACCAAGCCATGAGGTCGAAGGAATTGTCCGTAGAGCTCAGAGACAGGATCGTGTCGAGGCACAGATCTGGGGAAGGGTACCAAAAAATGTCTGCACCATTGAAGGTCCCCAAGAACACAGTGGCCTCCATCATTCTTAAAATGGAAGAAGCTTGGAACCACCAACCACCCGGCCAAACTGAGCAATCGGGGGAGAAGGGCCTTGGTCAGGGAGGTGATCAAGTACCCGATGGTCACTCTGACAGAGCTCCAGAGTTCCTCTGTGGAGATGGGGGAACCTTCCAGAAGGACAACCATCTCTGCAGCACTCCACCAATCAGGCCTTTATGTTAGAGTGGCCAGATGGAAGCTACTCCTCAGTAGAAGGCACATGACTGCCCGCTTGGGGTTTACCAAAAGTCACCTAAAGACACTCAGACCATGAGAAACAAGATTCTCTGGTCTGATGAAACCAAGATTTAACTATTGGCCTGAATGCCAAGCGTCACGTCTGGAGGAAATTTGACACCATCCCTATGGTAAAGATTGGTGGTGGCAGCATCATGTTTTGGGGACATTTTTCAGCAGCAGGGACTGGGAGACTAGTCAGGATCAAGGGAAAGATGAACGGAGCAAAGTACAGAGAGATCCTTGATGAAAACCTGCTCCAGAGTGCTCAGGACCTCAGACTGGGGCGAAGGTTCACCTTCCAACAGGACAATGACCCTAAGCACACAGCCAAGACAAAGCAGGAGTGGCTTCGGGACAAGTCTCTGCATGTCCTTGAGTCCGGACTTGAACCCGATCGAACATCTCTGGAAAGACCAGAAAATAGCCGTGGAGCAAAGAATGGGTGAAACTCCCCAAATACAGATTGTAGTGTAATACCCAAGAAGACTCAAGGCTGTAATTGCTGCCAAAGGTGCTTCAAAGTACTGAGTAAAGGGTCTGAATAATTATGTAAATGTGATATTTCAGTTTTTCTTTTTTATATTATGGGATATTGTGTGTAGATTGATGAGGGGAAAACACAATTTAATCAATTTTAGAATAAACTGTAACCTAACAAAATGTTGAAAAAGTCGAGGTCTGAATACTTTCTGAAGGCACTGTATATTATGACAACATTTTGTGGTTTTTGTTCGTTTTGGACTTCGACAAAGGGTTTTTCAGCCGTTCGGGCACACTACATTTTTTATTGTGCTACCCCAAAGTCGGTAGCCAAAGTCTAAGCCCCCTTGTCGGCGATTGGTCAAAAAGGTAGGGATTCGCCTCCCGGGTGGTGCAGTGGTCTAGGGCACTGCATCGCAGTGCTAGCTGCGCCACCAGAGTCTCTGGGTCCGCGCCCAGGCTCTGTCGCAGCCGGCCGCGACCGGGAGGTCCGTGGGGCGACGCACAATTGGCCTAGCGTCGTCCGGGTTAGGGAGGGTTTGGCCGGTAGGGATATCCTTGTCTCATCGCGCTCCAGCGACTCCTGTGGCGGGCCGGGCGCAGTGCGCGCTAACCAAGGGGGCCAGGTGCACGGTGTTTCCTCCGACACATTGGTGCGGCTGGCTTCCGGGTTGGAGGCGCGCTGTGTTAAGAAGCAGTGCGGCTTGGTTGGGTTGTGCTTCGGAGGACGCGTGGCTTTCGACCTTCGTCTCTCCCGAGCCCGTACGGGAGTTGTAGCGATGAGACAAGATAGTAATTACTAGCGATTGGATACCACGAAAATTGGGGAGAAAAGGGGATACAATTTTTAAAATAATAATATATATTTTTTTAATTAAATAAAAATATACAAATAAAAAGGTAGGGATTCTTCAATTAAGTCTTTGTTGTCATTCAATGGGAGACAACTCATCTTCATGCACATTTTTTCACTTGAGAAATATTGCACGAAACATCCTAGTCGGATGCAAAATTGCGCGACCAAGATCTCCTCGGCAAAAAACGTCAAGATTAATAACAGATTTATTGAGTTATTAATTCTGACTATTTTGAGGAAGTGTATAATGGCTACGGCGTCTGAAACTGGACAAACAGTATTATTTTTTACTATATTATTATTTATTTTTTCTCGTTTTTCAAGGCAAGGTCTTTTAAGGGAGTCTGCAAGGAAACGAGTCGTTCGGTTAGCTGAGCTTGGCTAGGCGCCAGCCGAACTGAAGCTTGCTGACACCTTGAGGGTGAGGCTTTAAAGAGGAGACTTCAGCATGGTCCCTGTTGATAGGGACACTGCACACAGGACATGAATATCCATGTTAACCTCCTAGTAATACAAGACGCTGAACACATGCTATTCTCTCAATGTGCGTCTGGTCAGAATCATGGATGTGGCTGGTGGTGATGGTGTTCAGGTTTTACAATCATCTACAGAGGAAGAAAGCCGACATACAAGGTGAGGAGAAGTGGACATTGTACCTAGGCTTTACTTGTGCCATGTCTTTTTCACTAACCTGCTTTTGGGTTGTCTGGGTTCTTGTCTGGATGGCATGTCAAGGCTTTCTGTCGGTAGGCTTTCTTGATCTACAGGAGAAAACGGGAAAATGAAATCAGAGTTATCGAGTATTTACTTTTTTAGTATGCATGGACTTAGGTCAGCACATTACTATTCTCATTGTTATGTCCCAGTCTACTATGTTCAGAAGTCTATTGAAACTATAAAAATGTTGATCTGTGGTGAATTTTCCAGCCAAAAAACAAGTCACCCTTGTCCAATAACCTCCAGCCAAAAAAAACTGTCCCTAGAGTGGATGAATATTTTTGTAGATGCATACAGTTAGTTCTTTATTTTTTTCAGCTTGGTTGGACTTTGTGGTAGCGACTGTATACTGTTGTTGTTTCAAAATAACGCCTACAGGGTTGTTTTTCCTGAATATTCTAAACCGCTGTATGCAGCTTGGCAATCTAGAATCGCTGAAATATATCTCCAACACCAATTACTCTTTTGCATGCCATCACTGGCACGAAACGTAAATGTGCATAAAAATGATGGTCCCCTGGAAACATAATAAAAATAGTAAAAGATTGATAAAACTACAGGGGGTGAAAAAGTGTTCAGTGGTTGATAGGGAGTTTAGGTTCAGTTTCACTGGGGGGGCCTAACAATATCTGCACCCATCCTTCGCTGTGCTTGTGATAATGTACTTTAAATAAAGATTGACTTGACTGCTGTCACCTTTATGCTGACAATGCTTTTTCAAGAAGGATAAATGTGGACTGTGTCGGCAGGAGAAGATGAGATTAGCTTCATTGGGGCCAGAAAAAAAGTTACAATAACATGCAAACAGCGTGCCATTGTCATCACGAAATTGGGAAGGCAGCCATTCATATCTTGTGTCTCAAGACAAAACATTTAAAAATATGAGCGACCAAATTAGGAAACAAAACAATACTTTGGAGCATTGCAATCTTAAGTGAGGTTTTAGTCCTTTTTTTTTTTTTACTCTGTTGTTCTCTGGAATGTTAACCGCGTTTCTTCGGCCCTTCTGCACGAGTTAATGACATGTTTTTCATTAGGCGAAGTCTACTCCACCAACGAGGAAGCAGGGCACATTGAGAGAGAGCAGCTCTCTGAAGAGACAGGAAGTGCAGAGCGCCCAGCTTTTCAAACCACTCCTCTATCCTTAATACAGCCCCCAGTAGTAATCAGCCCTGCCAGCATTCTGCATGCTTTCACCTCCTCCTCTCACCCTTGCTGCCAATCAATCAGATCCCGTCAATTGGAACTGGATAGATCAGGGACTCCTTTCTGTTCTGCACGCCTGGAACTTTTGCATTGGATGCCATCTACTCCGGCAAATTCAACGTTTCCCTGTGTGTCTATTGTTTTGCACTATTGTAACAGGAATGTGCCAGAACATACTGTGCAGACCGACCAACTGACTGACTGTTAGTGAACTGAATAGGATATGGTAATAAACTCAGCAAAAAAAGAAACGTCCTCTCCCTGTCAACTGCATTTATTTTCAGCAAACCTAACATGTGTAAATATTTGTATGAACATGACAAGATTCAACAACAGACATAAACTGAACAAGTTCCACAGACATAAACTGAACAAGTTCCACAGACATGTGACTAACAGAAATGGAAAAATGTGTCCCTGAACAAAGGGGGGGGTCAAAATCAAAAGTAACAGTCAGTATAAGGTGTGACCACCAGCTGCATTAAGTACTGCAGTGCATCTCCTTCTCATGGACTGCACCAGATTTGCCAGTTCTTGCTGTGAGATGTTACCCCACTCTTCCACCAAGGCACCTGCAAGTTCCCGGACATTTCTGGGGGAAATGGCCCTAGCCCTCACCCTCCGATCCAACAGGTCCCAGACATGCTCAATGGGATTGAGATCCGGGCTCTTGGCTGGCCATGGCAGAATACTGACATTCCTGTCTTGCAGGAAATCACGCACAGAACGAGCAGTATGGCTGGAGAGTCATGCTTGTCATGCTGGAGGGTCATGTCAGGATGAGCCTACAGGAAGGGTACCACATGAGGGAAGAAGATGTCTTCCCTGTAACGCACAGCGTTGAGATTGCTTGCAATGACAACAAGCTCAGTCCAATGATGCTGTGACACACCGCCCAAGACCATGACGGACGCTCCACCTCCAAATCGACCTCGCTCCAGAGTATAGGCCTCGTGTAATGTTCATTCCTTCGATGAAAAACGCGAATCCGACCATCACCCCTGGTGAGACAAAACCGCGACTCGTCAGTGAAGAGCACTTTTTGCCAGTCCTGTTTGGTCCAGCGACGGTGGGTTTGTGCCCATAGGCGTCGTTGTTGCCAGTGATGTCTGATGAGGACCTGCCTTACAACAGGCCTACAAGACCTCAGTCCAGGGGTGGATGGGGGCAGAGCTGGCAGAGTGAACAGCATACATGCATCTCTCTCCTAATGGTGACTTTTGAACCAGTTCAGTAGGATGGCGTTGTGAAGCTACACATTCTTACAGCCCTTCATTCAGGAGAGCGTACTACATACAGTAATATGCAGGTCTGTGGAACTATTTCAAGCAGCAACACTTCCCCCTCAGCCTCCTACACCCTCTCCTCTGATTCTGGACTTCCAGTGAAACTGGGATAAACTGAAAATTATCGACACCGACCACTTATCGCAGGCCTTTTGCTGATATCATTCATTACAATAAGTAGCCTATACTAGAGAAATGTGAAGTTTGAAATTAAGTAAGTTTGCTAATGTGGGTGATGTTAATGGGACAATTGATGGCTACAACTGTCAAACTAGTAGTAGTTTAAAGGATAATATAATTTAAAAAACAGATGCAAATTAATGTTTTTAAAGTTATTCTATCATCACTTCATCATTATCTCATCAATTTAGACAATTTAATGAGATACAGATTTTCGTCCATATCACCCAGCTCTAACTTCCAGTCTCAATTCCCTTTCCTTTCCTCTACTAATCAGTCAGTCACTTTCTGCTCTGCTGCCTTTTTTGTCTCATCCCCTCTCCTGGACCACCCCCTCCTCTCATCATAATCTGTTTCACAGAGTTCAGCACATGGCCAGCACATTGCCTCAGCCGAGGAGTGAGTCAGCGGCAGATGTCCTGTTGAGCAGTGAGATGAGCGACATGAGGAGCTCCTGAGTTACACAGCACTGCCACTGCCCAAGAGAAACACCCGGCCAGCTGAAGAGGTCAGGTCGTGTCTTCAACTCACATAGCGGATTTTGCCATCATCAGACCAATTTAATAGGATTACGTGTCTCTGTCATTGTGTAAGGTCAAAGTAGGTTTCTCCAGCTGTCTCGACATCTAAAGAGCTCTTAAACAAGTGCAACCAGTCAACAAGGCCTCTGTGCTGAAAAGCATTCACGCTAGAAATTGTAACACTGCCAGTCAATCAAATCCCTCCGAGAGTGGCTACCTCACCTCTCTGGGGGAGGGGGAGGAAGAGATCCCCTCTGTGTTAATAACAGCCCATTTGGTGAATGCGTACCTCCCCCCGCCTCATCTCTCTATCCCTCATCTACTGCTGGCACATGAATACTGCTCCCCCAGCTCGGAATTTAGTTAAATAATACATGATTGCTCCCATCAATGCAGTAACACGCAAGCCCTAATTGAGGTAGAACCAGGATCCAAGTTTAGAGTTTGCTAATTCAGTGCTAAGTGAGAGTAGAAATCTCAGGTTGAGTGACAGGTCCTCCCTGAATGAGGAGGGTCAATAACTGTGCCAACTACGAGCCTACCGCTCATTACAGTTTTTTCCAGCGCTGGATATCCTAAATCAATTATGAGAGAAAGACCTCTTAAAGGATCCAATGAACCATAAGACTAATGAGGCCCAAGCTAGAATCAAGCCCATCCCTCACTCATAAGCAGTGGGCTACTGTTCTTTACTTGCAGTACCAGCAGGCACACCGTAGCCCAATGGTTGGTGCCTGATGAAATCAAGCACTCTCTGCCACCCGCTGCCTGCCACAGTCTTTACTGCATGCCCACACCTTGTCCTCATTACCCCAGTCTGTGGTGACTATTACAGCTGACAACTGGCCCCAGCAACCACAGCACTGCCCCAGCAGGGCCCCAACAGGACCCACATGGGTGGTTGATTAGGTAGCTGCCTGCTTTGCCATGGGGCCATCCTCCTTAATTACACTTATCTGGCCTTTATAGGAAATTATCAGCTAAAGAAAAAGATAGAGGGAGGGTAAGAAGGAGAAGGAGTACAAGGGAAAAACAAAACAAAACGATAAGAGCTACAGAGCATGGGGGTATAGAGTGGAAACTGTGTGTGCGTGCGTGCGTCTGCCTAGTAAGATATAATTGCAGTTCAGCTCCCAAAATGTGCACTGAGCTATGCTCGCCTGACAGGAACATTTGTTTGGGACAGTGATACAATTAGCGTGAGTGGGGCCTGCCAAGGGCCAGCTGAGTTACCCACCCAAGGAAAGTGTCTTCTTCTACATGGATGCAGGCGGCAGAGCACAAGGGTAGGATAAGTGTCACTCTATTCCCCCTCACTCCTTCAGCTAGCTACGCTACAGTACCATGAGTTACAGCTGTTTGTGCCATGGAGCCCAAACGTTACTGCAGTCAGGGCGCCAGACACGAAGAGCGATAGGAATGAGAGGAATGAGCTCCACATGCAATCGCTGCGTGTCATGATAACGTTCACAAAGACTTCTGCTGGTGAATGTCTGCACAGAACTCAGACAGCTAGATTGTGTCCACATATAAAACAGTCACGCTATATTGTGCTTTATTAGCCAACAGAAATAGCACCAGCAAGCCACATACAGTAGCTAAATCTTATTGAATTTGATTGTGCCTAAACTGTGTCCAGTCTTTTCCCTTCTTCTGCTCTTAGTAAGTAAAACAGCCACTTGTTTATCCCTGCTGATATGCATGACAATGTGGCTGAAAAGTGATAGCTAGCCTGTTTAACTGCGCAAAAGGAACTCCCAAGCTAACAACGAACATTCCCACAACTTTAGAGAATGTTCCCTTAAGAGTCACATTAGATTATTAATTAACCATTTCATAGGAATGTTCCAGTGATGTGCTAGGAATGTTTACAAGAGACCATTCCCTTAATGTCCAATTTAAATTACCCAGAACGTGGTTAACATGTTCTCAGAACTTAAGATATTAACTAGCTGTCGCCATTGGCGTCGGCTAACGGGGATCCTAATAAATCTAGACACGTTTCATGGGAATATTGCAAGAACATTCATGTGTCCAGTTCTGTGGGTTAGGAGAATATTCCATCAATGTCCAACCAAACACACACAGAACATGGTTGCCATGTTCTCAAAACATAAGATATTAACATTCTAGACACGTTTCTTGGGAAAGTTGCAAAAGCATGTTTATAAAAAAATATACACTACCGTTCAAAAGTTTGGGGTCACTTAGAAATTCTTGTTTTTGAAAGAAAATCTATTTTTTTGTCAATTAAAATAACATCAAACTGATCAGAAATACAGTGTAGACATTGTTAATGTTGTAAATGACTATTGAAGCTGGAAACGGCTGTTTTTTAATGGAATATCTACATAGGCGTACAGAGGCCCATTATCAGCAACCTTCACTCCTGTGTTCCAATGGCATGTTGTGTTAGCTAATCCAAGTTTATGATTTTAAAAGGCTAATTGATCATTAGAAAACCCGCTTGCAATTATGTTAGCACAGCTGAAAACCTTCTTTAGACTAGTTGAGTATCTGGATCATCAGCATTTGTGGGTTTGATTACAGGCTCAAAATGGCAGCTTCATTAAATAGTACCCGCAAAACACTACTCTCAACGTCAACAGTGAAGAGGTGACTCCGGGATGCTGGCCTTCTAGGCAGAGTTGCAAAGAAAAAGCTTTATCTCAGACTGGCCAATAAAAATAAAAAAGATTAAGATGGGCAAAGGAACACAGACACTGGACAGAGGAACTCTGCCTAGAAGGCCAGCATCCCGGAGTCGCCTCTTCACTGTTGACGTTGAGACTGGTGTTTTGCGGGTACTATTTAATGAAGCTGCAAGTTGAGGACTTGTGGGGCGTCTGTTTCTCAAACTAGACACTCTAATGTACTTGTCCTCTTGCTCAGTTGCGCACCGGGGCCTCGCACTCCTCTTTCTATTCTGGTTAGAGCCAGTTTGTGCTGTTCTAAGAAGGGAGTAGTACACTGCGTTGTACGAGATCTTCAGTTTCTTGGCAATTTCTCACATGGAATAGCCTTCATTTCTCAGAACAAGAATAGACTGATGGGTTTCAGAAGAAAGTTATTTTGTTTCTTGTCCTTTTGAGCCTGTAATCAAACCCACAAATGCCGATGCTCAACTAGTCTAAAGAAGGCCAGTTTTATTGCTTCTTTAATCAGAAACAACAGTTTTCAGCTGTGCTAAAAAGGGTTTTCTAATGACCAATTAGCCTTTTAAAATTATAAACTTGGATTAGCTAACACAACGTGCCATTGGAACACAGGAGTGATGGTTGCCGATAATGGGCTTCTGTACACCTATGTAGATATTCCATTAAATATCAGCCGTTTCCAGCTACAATAGTAATTTACAACATAAACAATGTCTACACTGTATTTCTGATCAATTTGATGTTATTTTAATGGACCAAAATTTCGAAGTGACCCCAAACTTTTGAACGGTAGTATGTATGTATACACACATCACGTCTTGTTACTGTTGCCGAGCCAATAAAAGCCCTGATTGGTGAACCAATGATCCATTCATAAGTCTTTTTCTGTTGGCAAGGTTTATTGATACTCACACACACAGTGCTTAATATACAGTGTTTTCAATTTACATACTTTACACATTTTGATATACATGATTGCATTTTGCATGTTCAATTAATCAATAATTATTATTCAACATGTCCTCGCCTGGGATGTGAACTCACAACCTCTTGGTTCATGGTACTCTGAACTTCCTGCTACGCCACCATGTCCGTGTAAGGTATCAGTTAAATCTGACAATTTTATTCACTTATTTCAGCAATTTAAGGGAATTCTGTATAGTTGTCCAATGTTGGTGGGGCATATTAACCTGTTTTAATAATACTCCTGAATCACTATTATAAATAAAATATTTCCCTAAGTAAATCTCAGCTCTGTTAAAAGTACACTTCAAAGTGCATTTTCCCTATTGCTTACACTTATCAAGTTGTTTCACATCTACACAAGTGCCTAAGGACGAGGGGTTAGGGTTTCTTCTGGACAGTGCCTAACTATACTGGCCTAATAAGCACATGCTCTAGAGATATCCCTTATTGGGAAAGTGGTTCGGGCGTTAGTCATTGGTGCTGGTAGCCTGGGTTCGAGACACGCTAGGGAAGTCTGTCACATTCTTAGCACTATACACTCACCATACTGTTTATTAGGTACACCACCCCATTCACGAAAATGGATCGCTCTTATAGACAGTGAGTCACGTGGCTGTGGCTTGTTATATAAAGCAGGCAGACAGGCGTCGAAGCATTCAGTTACTGTTCGATTGAATGCTAGAATGGGCAAAACGATCCAGTATCTCAGAAACGGCTGCCCTCCTGGGCTTTTCACGCACGATAATGTCTAGGGTTTACCAAGAATGGTGCGACAAACAAAAAACATCCAGTCAGTGGCAGTCCTGTGAGCGAAAACTATGGTGTCATTTCAGTCTCACAATTCGAAGTTCGCATGGGGGCATGTCAAGAACGTGGAAAATAATGTTGAGCGCGGGTGGAGAGGGTTCTAAGTTCAGATAAAAATCTTAAGGGCGCAGAGGATCATGTTGAGGAACAGAGATAGTTGAGAGCTCGGACACAAATGTTGATTGGCCAGAAAGTGGAATTGAGAGCAAGAAATGAAGTGTAGAGCACAGCATCTCCCATTTCTCGGTATACTTGCCTGCGCCCTCTCGAAATGTAACTGTGCTTGCGTGAAATGATCTCTGTGTGCTTGCAAATCTACAATGCCATGTTACTCAAATATGATAGCCAGCCTTTTTGTTGGCTGGATCAACATGTTTATATCTCCAGGTAGCTAACCGGTAGCCACATTGCAACATGGAGGACTTCCCACAAGGCGCTTCTTCTTTAGGTAAGAAAGCTAGCTAGCTAATTCAGCCCAATGCTATATTTCAACGTGTTTTTAATGATCTAATTTATGTAAAGATTTTTTAGTGGATATCTGTACTTGTAATTCCAGTTTAGCTATAAATATTTTCTGATGTGATGTCATATTTTCTACATTGTAGAATAATAGTGAAGACATCAAAATTATGAAAAAAACACATATGGAATCATGTAGTAACCAAAAAAGTGTTCAACAAAATATATTTTAGATTCTACAAAGTAGCCACCCTTACACACTCTTGGCATCCTCTCAATCAGCTTCACCTGGAATGCTTTTCCAACAGAAAGAGTTCCCACATACGCTGAGCACTTGTTGGCTGCTTTTCCTTCACTCTGCGGTCCAACTCATCCCAAACCATCTCAATTCGGGTGAGGTCGGGTGATTGTGGAGGCCAGGTCATCTGACGCAGCACTCCATCACTCCCCTTGGTCAAATAGCCCTTACACAGCCTGGAGGTGTGTGTTGGTTCATTGTCCTGTTGAAAAACAAATGATAGTCCAAATAAGAGCAAACCAGATGGGATGGCGTATCACTGCAGAATGCTGTGGTAGCCATGCTGGTTAAGTGGGCCTTGAATTCTAAATAAATCACAGACAGTGTCACCAGCAAAGCACCCCCACACCATCACACCTCTTCCTCCATGCTTCAAGGTGGGAACCACACATGCCGAGATCATCCGTTCACCTACTCTGCGTCTCACAAAGACACAGTAGTTGGAACCAAAAATCTAAAATTTGGACCACCGGTCTAATGTCCATTGCTCGTGTTTCTTGGCCCAAGCAAGTATCTTCTTCTTATTGGTGTCCTTTAGTAGTGGTTTCCTTGCAGCAATTCGACCACGAAGGCCTGATTCATGCAGTCTCCTCTGACTCAGATTGCAGCCCAAATAAATGCTTTACAGAGTTCAAGTAACAGACACATCTCAACATCAACTGTTCAGATTAGACTGGGTGAATGAATCATGGTCGAATTGCTGCATAGAAACCACTACTAAGGGACACCAATAAGAATAAGAGGCTTGCATTCTGCACCGATACGCCATCCCATCTGGTTTGCGCTTAGCGGGGCTATCATTTGTTTATCAACAGGACAATGACCCAAAACACACCTCCAGGCTGTGTAAGGGCTATTTGACCAAGGGGAGTGATGGAGTGCTGCGTCAGATGACCTGGCCTCCACAATCACCCGACCGCAACCCAATTGAGATGGTTTGGGATGAGTTGGACTGCAGAGTGAAGGAAAAGCAGCCAACAAGTACTCAGCATATGTAGGAACTCCTTCAAGACTGTTTGGAAAAGCATTCCTCATGAAGCTGGTTGGGAGAATGCCAAGAGTGTGCAAAGCTGTCATCAAGGCAAAGGGTGGCTACTTTGAAGAATCTAAAATATGTTTTGATTAGTTTGATTCCATATGTGTTATTTCATAGTTTTGATGTCATCACTATTATTCTACAATGTAGAAAATAGTAGAAATAAAGAAAAACCCTTGAATGTGTAGGTGTGTCCAAACTTTTGACTGGTACTGTATATTGCTAAGAATGTGAAAGTATGGTGACTCCCCAAGCGGGTCTCGAACCCAGGCCACCAACACTGTATAAATTAACATGCACAACGTAATCATGCATGTCAAAGGGTCAAATATGTAAGTTGAAAAGACTATGTTAAAAGCACTGTTTGTGTGTGTGTGTGTGTGTGTGTGTGTGTGTGTGTGTGTATATCCCTAACCTTGCACAGTCAAAAAAAAAGCTTTGAATGGATCAGTGTTTCACCAACCAGGGTCTTGATGGGCTTGGCAACGATAATAAGGTGTGATATGTAGTTATATATTTTTTGGGGGGGGGGGGACGTATCTTTGGAACCATCAGGCAGCGTCCTGACAACTGATACACAGAAATGTTCTTGCATCATTCCCATGAAACGTGTCTAGAACATAAATATGTTACATTCTGAGAACATGGCAACCACGTTCTGTGTATGTTTGGTGGGACATTGATGGAATATTCTCCTAACACTCAGAAAACGGGACACTCAAACAGAAGAACATTACGGGTAATATACCAATTCTAGGGAGAACGGTTTTTTTTTTAAATCTGGGTCCAGATAACGAGTCACTCGGTGACGTGCATAAACAACAGGTTCCGAGCTACCAACTCCAGCTCCCTGGCTATAATATCAGCAACCCAAAATGAGAGGAATTTCGATACCAGAGATAACGACAGATCATTCAAACCAGGAGGAGTAACAGGAAGCCGGGATACGTCAGGGAATGGTTTACAAGTTGTGGTAAGCCCACATTAACATGTTCCTGGAGGGGTATTTCCTCTCTCAATGATAAACAGCAGTCCTGCTGGTGTAGCATTGGGCAAAAACAACTGTGACAAAGTAGCTGTATTCATAGATTTCACCACTTGTTTTTAAGGCCTTCCAGTCTCCACACACTCACTTGTGTACACACTACAGCAAACTATCTATCCTGACCATCAGTAGACCTCACAGAACTTGACTCGCCATTTCGGGGACTCTTTCTGTCAAAGCCACAACCACCAACTTCCCCAACATACTCCTCTGGGGCGGATGGGACTTTGAAATCCAATTAAGAAATTAAGTTCTTCCCTCAATTTGTCAGCAATGTTAATTTCCTTCTGGCCTGCGGATTTTGAGAGCTGGAAACTTAACAAGAAGGTGGTTGTGAAAATTACTGGATTTAGGGACACACATGTAGGCCTATCACCCATGGAGCATGAATCTGAGCAGGTAAAATGGGACAAGGGAAGGGGAATCTTCCCAGAGTAAACCCAATACCCATGTCTGCACATAAAATCAATCAGACTAACCTGTTACATTCTGTTTCAATTGGGTGGAGCAGCTTTTTGCTTGAGCAAGCAATCAAACATGATACTTGTTGAACATGCAGATTGCAGTACAATTTATGATCTGCAAACAAAAGATATTGAGGCAGATAATTTGTTTCTTGAATTGATCCAAATGCTGTCTCAACCAGTTCTGTTTTGAAATAACTTGAGAGAATAGTGCTGCCAGAGACAGTGGCAACATGATGTATTGGCTAGGTTTATAAGCATGATTTATTATTTCAAAAGACATCTGGTCCAGGTGGTGTTGCCCTGCATCTGCATGTTTCCTTCATATGCTATGCCAGGGGTGTATTCATTACGGAAACAGTTTACCATTTAAGAACCAAATGGAAGCAAACAGCAGAACAAGCGTTTCTATTGGACAAATTCAGGTAGGTCCCTTAGGCTGTTGCGGAGACCGTATTACCGCCACATCGGCAGTCATAACCGCAGTAAAATTGCACGTTACCATTGAGTCACGATAATCTCCTACTACGCACTCTGGACATGCTTTGGTAGTACCCAACTTGCTAACTACCATCAGGTCCTAAGTCTGGTACTCAGGGCTCTATTGTCCCTCTAAGGAAGCACTCTGACATCAATGCAATGGAAATTCACATCAAACACATCAAAACAGTAGGCCTATCATACTTTTTAAACTCACCTCACTGTGATAATCAAGTTGAAGAAAGAAGTTCAACAACAGGTTGAAACAGTGTAAAACATGGTTATTGTGGATGTTGTTTCGAAGCCTAACACAACAGACAGTGCTTTCTAAGGTGATAATTAATCATAAAAAAACATCCATATGCATATTAGAGCTTATGCATATGCAAGACTTATGAGCCCAAGCCCGAAAAAAAACTGAATTAAAACTATGATTGTGCCATTATACAATACATAGCCTACCGCACATTATACATGGAAGAAAAACATAAATCAAAATTGATTAAAGAAATGTTTGGTACATAATTGGTCTAGCCTACACTCCAAAATTAAACAAATTTGAGTCATCTCCTTTGAGTGAGGACTGTATTATTATGCATACTGAATGGACTGGTTACCTTGTGCACCAAAATGTCTATCCATGATCTGGTAGAGGACATAGCCCTAGGCGATGCTGTTGGTTTATTGATTATGCAGGGTGGCTTACTGTTAAGACTACAATTGGTGAATTTGTATTTGATTTAGAGTAGGGACTTTTATTTTATTTTCAGAATGAATTGAGTGACACATTATCTTCAGCTATACAGAATCTCACCACCATGCATTTCCATCTCCTCCTCTCGCTCCTTTATTCCCTTCTTCAGCGCGCAGACGGATTGTAAACAGTTTAGTGAAATATGTTTAGTTGCGAAAACTTGTTACTATTGATGTTCCCGAACAGATTTCACTTGGTTTCCCAAATTAAGCACTGGGTAGCTTCAGGAACAAGATTTGAAAGCCCATGACATACAGAGTTTGGGCGGAATATCAACAGTCGGGCAGCGAGACCATGCTCCTCAAACAGTGCTTGATACGTGGAGTGAAAGTGTTCTTATACACTATATACAGTGGGGCAAAAAAGTATTTAGTCAGCCACCAATTGTGCAAGTTCTCCCACTTAAAAAGATGAGAGAGGCCTGTAATTTTCATCAAAGGTACACTTCAACTATGACAGACAAAATGAGAAAAACAATTCCAGAAAATCACATTGTAGGATTTTTTATTAATTTATTTGCAAATTATGTGGAAAATAAGTATTTGGTCACCTACAAACAAGCAAGATTTCTGGCTCTCACAGACCTGTAACTTCTTCTTTAAGAGGCTCCTCTGTCCTCCACTCGTTACCTGTATTAATGGCACCTGTTTGAACTTGTTATCAGTATAAAAGACACCTGTCCAAAACCTCAAACAGTCACACTCCAAACTCCACTATGGCCAAGACCAAAGAGCTGTCAAAGGACACCAGAGAACAAAATTGTAGACCTGCACCAGGCTGGGAAGACTGAATCTGCAATAGGTAAGCAGCTTGGTTTGAAGAAAATCAACTGTGGGCGCAATTATTAGGAAATGGAAGACATACAAGACCACTGATAATCTCCCTCGATCTGGAGCTCCACGCAAGATCTCACCCCGTGGGGTCAAAATGACACAAGAACGGTGAGCAAAATCCCAGAACCACACGGGGGACCTAGTGAATGACCTGCAGAGAGCTGGGACCAAAGTAACAAAGCCTACCATCAGTAACACACTACGCCGCCAGGGACTCAAATCCTGCAGTGCCAGACGTTGCCCCTGCTTAAGCCAGTACATGTCCAGGCCTGCCTGAAGTTTGCTAGAGAGCATTTGGATGATCCAGAAGAAGATTGGGAGAATGTCATATGGTCAGATGAAACCAAAATATAACTTTTTGGTAAAAACTCAACTCGTCGTGTTCCACCATAATTTTCAAATAAATTCATTAAAAATCCTACAATGTGAATTTCTGGAGAAAAAAAATTCTCATTTTGTCTGTCATAGTTGAAGTGTACCTATGATGAAAATTACAGGCTCTCATCTTTTTAAGTGGGAGAACTTGCACAATTGGTGGCTGACTAAATACTTTTTTGCCCCACTGTATAGAAAAGTATGTGGACACCCATTCAAATTAGTGGATTCGGCTATTTCTGCCACACCCGTTGCTGACAAGGTGTATAAGAATCGAGCACACAGACATGAAATCTCCATAGACAAACTTTGAAGATGGCGCAGACGGAGATGGCAGCTTCGCGACTAGCTCTTAGAAAACTTTGCAGGAAACTTTGCCACGGCCGTTGACATCCACCTCAACGGCCCTCAAAGAACTTCACTGGACTTTATGCAAACTGGAAACCACATATCCTGAGGACGCATTTATTGTAGCTGGGGATTTTAACAAAGCAAATCTGAGGACTAGGCTGCCGAAGCTCTATCAACATATCGACTGTACTACTCGCCTGCTAAGACTCTCGACCATTGCTATTCAAACTTCCGGAATGCTTACAAGGCCCTCCCCCGACCTCCTTTCGGCAAATCTGACCACATCTCCATCTTGCTCCTCCCGTCATATAGGCAGAACCTCAAACAGGAAGTACCCGTGCTTCAAACTATTCAACACTGGTCTGACCAAACAGAATCCACGCTTCAGAATTGTTTTGATCACGTGGACTGGGATATGTCCCATGTAGCTTGCGAAAAGAATCTAGACGATACACGGATACGGTGACTGAGTTTATAAGGAAGTGTATTGAAGATGTAGTACCCACTGTGACAATTAAAACCTACCCTAACCAGAAACCGTGAATAGATGGTAGCATTCGCACGAAACGAGAATCATGACCACTGCATTTAACCATGCAAGTGAATTGGTAATATGGCAGAATATAAACAGTGTAGTTATTCACTCCGCAAGGCAATCAAACAAGCTAAACGTCAGTATAGAGATAAAGTGGAGTCGCAATTCAACGGCTCAGAAACGAGACGTATGTGGCAGAGACTACAGACAATCACGGACTACAAAAGGAAAACCAGCCACATCGCCGAGACCGACGTCTTGCTTCCGGACAGGCTAAACACATTCTTTGCACGCTTTGAGGATAGCACAGTGCCACCGACGCGGCCTGATACCAAGGACTGTGGGCTCTCCTTCTCCGTGGCAGACGTGAGTAAAACCCTCGCAAGGCTGCTGGCCCAGACGGCATCTCTAGCCGCGTCCTCAGAGCATGTGCAGACCAGCTGGCTGGTGTGTTCACGGACATATTCAATCTCTCTCTATCCCAGTCTGTTGTCCCCACATGCTTCAAGATGGCCACCATTGTTATTGTACCCAAGAAAGCTAAGGTAACTGAACTAAATGACTAGCACTCACTTCTGTCATCACAAAGTGCTTTGAGAGACTAGTCAAGGATCATATTACCTCTACCTTACCTGCCACCCTAGGGCTGTATCACCGCCTGGTACGGCAACTGCACCGCCCGGTACGGCAACTGCCCCCCCCGCAACCGCAAGGCTCTCCAGAGGGTTGTGTGGTCTGACCAACGCATTACCAGAGGGAAACTACTCACCCTCCAGGAGACCTACAGCACCCGATGTCACAGGAAGACCAAAAAGATAATCAAGGACATCAACCACCCGAGCCACTGCCTGTTCACCTGGCTATCATCTAAAAGGCGAGGTCAGTACAGGCGCATCAAAGCTGGGACCAGGAGACTGAAAAACAGCTTCTATCAAGGCCATCAGACTGTTAAACAGCCATCATTAGCACATTAGAGGCTGTTGCCTATTAGCCATATACTAGAAATCACTGGCCACTTTAAGGAATGGAACACTAGTCACTTTAATAATGTTTACATGTCTGGCATTACTCATCTCATATGTATATACTGTATTCTATTCAACTGTATCTTAGTCTGGTTCCGCTCTGACATCGCCCGTCCATATGTATATAGTCTTAATTCATTCCTACTTAGATGTGTGTATAGGGTATATGTTGTGTAATTTGTTAGATATTACTTGTTAGATATTACTGCACTGTCGGAGCTAGAAGCACAAGCATTTCGCTACACCCACAATAACATCTGCTAATCACATGTAGGTGACCAATCAAATTTGTTTTGACAGCAGAATGACCTTACTGAAGAGCTCAGTGACTTTCAACATGGCACCGTCATATTATGCCACCTTTCCAACAAGTAAGTTTGTAAAATTTCTGCTGTACTAGAGCTGTCCCGGTCAACTGTAGGTGCTGTGAAGTGAAGTGATAGGCCACACAAGCACACAGAAAGGGACCACCAAGTGCTGAAGCACAGAGTGCGTAAAAATCATCTTTCCTCGGTTTCAACACTCACTACCTAGTTCCAAACTGCCTCGAAGCAACGTCAACACAAGAACTTTGTCAGGAGCTTCATGAAATGGGTTTCCATGGCTGAGCAGCCGCACACAAGCGCCAAGATTACCATGTGCAATGCAGGGGTCGACTGGAGTGCTGTAAAGCTCACCGCCATTGAACTCTGGAGCAGTGGAAACGCGTTATCTGGAGTGATGAATCACGCGTCACCATCTGGCAGTCCGATGGACAAATCTGGGTTTGGCAGATGCCAGGAGAACGCTACCTGCCCGAATACATAGTGCCAATGGTAAAGTTTGGTAGAGGAAGAATAATGGTCTGGGGCTGTTTTTCATGGTTTGGGATAGGCCCCTTAGTTCCAACGAAGGGAAATCTTAATGCTACAGCATACAATGACATTCTAGACGATTCTGTGCTTCCAACTTTGTGGCAACAGTTTGGGATGGCCCTTTCCTGTTTCAGCATGCATAACAATGTCCCCATGCACAAAGCGAGGTCCATGCAGAAATGGTTTGTCGAGATCAGTGTGGTAGAACTTGACTGGCCTGCACAGAGTCCTGACCTCAACCCCATCAAACTTATTTTACATATTAGTAAAGACAAGATTAAATTGAGAATAGTTTGATGGGTGAAAATATGATCACTTGATAAGAGAACAGCTGTCCGCCTGAGGCAAGCAGAGTGCAAGCTTTTGTTGCTACTTTCTCAAATCATCAATAGGCTATAGTCGCATTATGCAGCCCATATACGTTTTAATTTCTAAGGCATTCTAAGGTTTGTATAATTCACAACTAAAGTTGCTAAATAACTCAAAATCCAGCATATAGGACCTGTGTCAAATTATCAACATAGCCACTTCATATGCGCACTCGCTCTGTAAAGGGAAAAATATCCTTTCTATTTTAATAAGCTAAATTAATTTATATTCTTTTTACTATTTAATCTGATAAAATAATAGCACTTATAAGCATATCTTGTCAGCTAAATTAACAAGCCTACAGCCTATGGCATGGGAGCATAGCCAGATAACATAGGCCTACAGTAGGCAAACTCTTTCTGTTCTTCTGAAATACATTTTCTTTATATCATGTTTCCTTAGATCTGACTGAAATAAATAATGGATTTATATTAAATAGATTAGACTTTTTTTAAATGCAGATGTTCCAAAGGTGGACATCAGCGGCTAGTATGTGTGGAGGCCTGAAGATGCTAAACGTGTTTTTGTTAATTAAAGGTCAATTACCGTGAGACCGGTAGTCTTTTGCATGACAATAACCTGCAGACAAAATTTTATGACCGCCGCAGCCCTATCAAAAGTCCCTCCCTGTTCCGTTTGCTTCCGTTTGAGAAACGTTTTGCAACAGAATCGGCGGGATGAATAGATCCCTGCAGCATCCCAATCAGTGGAGTAAAGTACTTAAGTAAAAATACTTTAAAGTACTACTTAAGTCGTTTTTTGGGGTATATTTTTTACTTTAATACATTCCTAAAGAAAATAATGTGCTTTTTACTCCATACATTCTCCCTGACACCCAAAATTACTTGTTACATAATTAATGCTCAGCAGGACAGGAAAATGGTCCAATTCACACATCAAGAGAGCATCCCTGCCTCTGACCTGGCGAACTCACTAAACACAAATGCTTCATTTGTAAATGATGTCTAAGTGTTAGTGTGCCCCTGGATATCCGTAAATAAATCTATATAATAAAATAGTGCCGTCTGTTTTGCTTAATATAAAGGATTTGTAATTATTTTTAATTTTACTTTTGATACTTAAGTATATTTTAGTCATTACATTTACTTGTGATACTTAAGTATATTTAAAACCAAATACTTTTACTCAATTAGTATTTTACTGCGTGACTTTCACTTTTACTTGAGTCACCTTAACAGAAAATATATCTTTACTTTTACTCAAGTATGACAATTGGATACGTTTTCCACCACTGCTCTGAATCAAAAACGTCATCATTCATAGGACTACTAAATTACATAGAATTGTGAATGGTACTATGCTGCCACTTAGTGGCCATTTGAAGATATTTTACTCGTAGAACACACAGGGCAAGTTGTACCGATGCACCAAATCTGGAACCAACAGGACTCTGAACAGCTTCTACCCCAAGCCATAAGACTGCTAAACAGTTAACCAAACAGCTACCCCAGACTATCTGCATTGACCGACCCATTTTTGCACAAACTTTTTTGACTGCTGCTACTGTTCATTATCTGTCACTTTATTCCTAGTTTTATGACCATATACATCGACTCGGTACTGGAACCCCGTGTATATAGCCAAGTTATCGTTTTACTCATTGTGTATAATTATTAACGTGTAGTTACGTGTTTTACTTTCAATTATTTATCTATTTTATATCTCTGAAATGTTGGGAAGGGCCCGTAGGTAAGCATTTCACTGTAGTCTACACCTGTTTTTTACGAAGCATGTAACGAATACATTGTATTTGTACTGTACCAACTTCAAAGCAACTAGCTAGCTAAACTGCTCATAAGCTACAAGGCGTCAAAATTTGCAAGCAATCTAACGTTGGCTAGCTAGCCTAGTTAGAATCTTAGCAAGTTAGCTAGCTATCACTCACCTCTTTCGCCGTCGCTGTGCCTTCTATACCCAGTAGACCATACAGGTCCATCTGCAAAAGGTCTTTCGCCTTATTTCCTGTCATTTTATCTTTATTTCTTACAATAAAATAACAAAACAAACGTAATATCAACGTCCTGAAGATGTTTGTTGTTGTAGCATTTGGGTTGGACGTTTTGAACTTTCAACTCTGACGCATCCACTTCCTGAAAACAATGCATCATGGGAGGTATAGTTAAAGTGCACTAAACAATTTATTACGGACTCGAATGATAATTGTGAAATAAAATTGTAGGTATTGACCTTTGCAAGCATTTTGATTATTTGTTTTTTAGTTTGGTATATTCAAATAGTTTTCCTGACTTTACTGTGATCAGTTTCAGATATCATTGTTATATGAAAATTTAGAAAATAATGAAAAAATAAATAAACTTTTTGGAGTCAATGTGTTATATGTAAACCGTACCAGACTGGCCATTATAGTTATATTATATTGGCCAGTCTGGTACAGTATGGTAGTTGGTAGAAGATGGCGCTTGCAATGCCAGGATATTGGTTTCGATTCCAGGGACGACCTGAACGTGAAATGTTTGCCAAATTACTGTAAGTTGCATTGGATAAAAGTGTACTAAATGGCATATATTATATTAACATACATTTGAAACGTGAAATGTTTGCCAAATGACTGTAAGTTGCATTGGATAAAAGTGTCTACTAAATGGCATATATTATATTAATTAACATACATTTGAAAAAACTGTAAAACAAGGGTAACAGAATGATGGCGTCAGAAGAGATGGCTGACGTTTTACGGGCTCATAACCAATTGTGCTATTGTGTGTGTGTGTTTTTATTTTTTACATAAGTACAAATTAAGCCACCATTTCTTATGACCGAAAATAGCTTCTGGATATCAGGACAGTGATTACTCACCTCATACTGGCGCTGATTTTTTCTTTAATGAGTCGGACGTGAAGGATTTTCTTCAGACACCCGACAAGGCCCAAATCCCCGTCATTCGCATGAAGAAGAGACGGAGATATCAGGGACGTAGGTCGGGGTGCCTTGTAAGGATCCGACGGCGAGTGAGTAATCCCCCTCTACCATCAGTCCAATTAGCCAACGTGCAATAATTGGATAACACAATGGATGAGTTCCGATCAATACTATCCTTCGAACAGAATATTAAAAACTAATATCTTATGTTTCACCGAGTCGTGGCTGAACAACGACATGGATAACATACAGCTGGCAGAGTTTTTGATCCATCAGCAAGATAGAACAGCTGCCTCCGGTAAGACAAGGGGTGGCGGTCTGTGTCCATTTGAAAATAATAGCTGGTGCATGAAATCCAATATTAAAGAAGTCTCAAGGTTTTGCTCACCTGAAGTAGAGTTTCACATGATAAGCTGTAGACCATACTATTTACCAAGAGTTTTCATCTATATTTTTCGTAGCTGTATATTTACCACCACAAACCGATGCTGGCACTAAGATGGCACTAACAAGCTGTATAAGGCCATAAGCAAACAAGAAAATGCTCATCCAGAGGCGGCGCTCCTAGTGGCCGGGGACTTTAATGCAGGAAAACTTGAATCTGTTTAACCTAATTTCTACCAGCATGTTAAATGTGCAACCAGAGGGGGGAAAAACTCTAGACCACCTTTACTCCACACACAGAGACGTGTACAAAGCTCTCCCTCGCCCTCCATTTGGCAAATCTGCCCATAACTCTATCCTCCTGATTCCTGCTTACAAGCAAAAACTAAAGCAGGAAGTACCAGTGACTCGCTCAATAAGGAAGTGGTCAGATGACGGAGATGCTAAGCTACAGTACTGTTTTGCTAGCACAGACTGGAATAAGTTCTGGGATTCTTCCGATGACATTGAGGAGTACACCACATCAGTCACTGGCATCATTAATAAGTGCATTGATGACCTCGTCCCCACAGTGACCATACGTACATACCACAACCAGAAGCCATGGATTACAGGCAACATCCGCACTGAGCTAAAGGGTAGAGCTGCCGCTTTCAAGGAGCAGGACTCTAACCTGGACGCTTATAAGAAGTCCCGCTATGCCCTCCGATGAACCATCAAACAGGCAAAGCGTCAATACAGGACTAAGATTGAATTGTAGAACACCGACTCCGACGCTCGTCCAATGTGGCAGGGCTTGCAAACTATTACCACAAAGGGAAGCACAGCCACGAGCTACCCAGTGACACAAGCCTACCAGACGAGCTAAATAACTTCTATGCTTGCTTCGAGGCAAGCAACACTGAAGCATGCCTGAGAGAATCAGCTGTTCCGGACGACTGTGTGATCACACTACGTAGCCGATGTGAGTAAGACCTTTAAACAGGCCAACATTCACAGGGCCGCAGGGCCAGAAGGATTACAAGGATGTGTACTCCGAGCATGCGCTGACCAACTGGCAAGTGTCTTCACTGACATTTTCAACCTGTACCTGACCGAGTCTGTAATACCAACATGTTTGGTATCGCATCTCCCAAAAACATTTTCAAAATACTGTACATCTGTAAATGATAACCAAAGCTTTAGTTTCTAGGCTGTCTTCCTCTGAGGCTTCCTTGTCTTCTCCCTGGACCTCCTCAATGTCCACCTCTTGAACATCAGACTCTGAGACCTCATCTTCACTGTCACTTTCCAACCTTGTTGAGAATGGCTCGTTGTCAGGCTCAAAGCCTCAAATTTGCCCGGATGGCCACCAATTTTTCAACCTTTGTATTGGTCAGCCTGTTGCATGCTTTGGTGTGTGTGTTCCCAAACAAGGACCAGTTGCGCTCTGAGGAGGCTGATGTTGGTGGGATTTGGAAGATGGAAGCATGGCTGATGAGATATGTTGGCACGACTGCAATATTGCATCTCCATCCAAAAGCCCTTGCTTGGAAGTGTACTTTGCCAGACTGCCAAGAACCTGGCCCTTATCCAGGCCAAGGTGGCAAGACACGGTAGTGATGACACCATAGGCCTTACTGATCTCTGCACCAGACAGGATGCTCTTGTCAGCATACTTGGGGTCCAACATGTACCCTGCGGCGTGTATGGGCTTGAAGGCAGATGTCTTCACGCTTTTTGATGTATTTCAGAACTGCAGTTTCCTCTGCTTGGAGCAACAGTGAAGTGGGCAGGGCAGTACGGATTTCTTCTCTTATATCTGCAAGCAGAGTCTGAACATCAGACAGGATGGCATTGTCTCCCTGAATCCGTGCAATGGCTACTGCTGTAGGTTTCAGGAGTTTCAGGCTGCTTACCACTCTCTCCCAAAATACCTCATCCAGGAGGATCCTCTTGATGGGGCTGTCCATATCAGCAGACTGTGATATGGCCATTTCTTGGAGTGACTCCTTCCCCTCCAGGAGACTGTCAAACATGATGACAACACCACCCCAACAGGTGTTTCTGGGCAGCTTCAATGTGGTGCTCTTATTCTTCTCACTTTGCTTGTTGAGGTAGATTGCTGCTATAACTTGATGACCCTTCACATACCTAACCATTTCCTTGCCTCTCTTGTAAAGTGTATCCATTGTTTTCAGTGTCATGATGTCCTTGAGGAACAGATTCAGTGCATGAGCAGCACAGCCAATAGGTGTGATGTGAGGGTATGACTCCTCCACTTGAGACCAAGCAGCCTTCATGCTCGCAGCATTGTCTGTCACCAGTGCAAATACCTTCTGTGGTCCAAGGTCATTGATGACTGCCTTCAGCTCATCTGCAATGTAGAGACCGGTGTGTCTGTTATCCCTTGTGTCTGTGCTCTTGTAGAATACTGGTTGAGGGGTGGAGATGATGTTGTTAATTATTCCTTGCCCACGAACATTCGACCACCCATCAGAGATGATTGCAATACAGTCTGCTTTCTCTATGATTTGCCTGACCTTCACTTGAACTCTGTTGAACTCTGCATCCAGCAAATGAGTAGATAAAGCATGTATGGTTGGAGGGGTGTATGCTGGGCGAAGAACATTCAGAAATCTCTTCCAATACACATTGCCTGTGCGCATCAGAGGTGAACCAGTTGCATACACAGCTCGGGCAAGACATTCATCAGCATTTCTATGACTACGTTCCTCCATTGAGTAAAAAAAAACGTCTGATTCCAGGAGGACCATGAGCCTGATTCATAATTGTCACCTCGAACAGAAGTAGAGGGACTTTTGTCAGAGGTTGCTTGTTGTGAGCGCTGAGGTAACTTTATGCACTTGGCCAGATGATTCTGCATCTTTGTTGCATTCTTCACATATGATTTGGCACTGTATTTGCAAATGTACACAGCTTTTCCTTCTATATTAGCTGCAGTGAAATGTTTCCACACATCAGATAGTGCCCGTGGCAGTTTCCTGTAAAGATTAGAAAGAAATGTGTAAAAAAAAAACATTTACCGGAAAGTTTCCGACCCTTTGCAACCCTAGTCCCTGTGCCCAAGAACACCAAGGTAACCTGCCTAAATGACTACCGACCCGTAGCTCTCACATCTTTAGCCCTGAAGTGCTTTCAAAGGCTGGTCATGGCTCACATCAGCACCATTATCCCAGAAACCCTTGACCCACTCCAAATTGCATACCGTTCCAACAGATCCACAGATGATGCAATCTCTATTGCACTTCACACTGCCCTTTCCCACCTGGACAAAAGGGACACCTATGTGAGAATGCTATTCATTGACTACAGCTCAGCGTTCAACACCATAGTAGTAATCATAAACGTAGTATAGCCTGGGCTAAAGCAAGGAAATCGTGTTATGATGCTGATTGGCTTCTTTTTAGGCAGTTCCAAGTGGTATTTTCTTCTCAGGAAGGCCAAGTCTGAATATTTTATGTCTGTTACCACTGATAACCTGAATGAACCTATAACGTTTTGGAAGTCTATTAAGTCTGTCTGGTAAGAGTAATGTTAATTAATTACCGTCATGTGTATTGAAGGACACTGTTGCTGTATATGACAAAACTGAAATGCTGAATTGTTTCAATGAGCACTTTGTATCATCTGGTAGGCTGTTTGATTCAGTGTCCTCTGTCTCTGTACAACCCTGTGTGGATGAACCAGTGAGAGCTGGTCAAACGTTTAGCTTTTTGCCATTCTCAGTGCAGGAGGAACATAAAGCCCTGAAATCCTTAGATCAGAGAAAGCCTGCAGGTACTGATCTTCTTGCTCCCTGCTTTTTAAAACTGGCAGCTGATTTCATAGCTGAACCACTTACATGTCTGTTCAATCTAACCCTGGAATGTAATGAAATTCCAAAGATCTGAAAATCAGCATTTGTCCTACCTCTTTTAAAAAGGGGGATCCAACTCTTTTAAATAATTATAGGCTAATCTCAAAGCACTCACCCCTGGCAAAAATACTTGAAACCCTTGTTAGTGAACAGCTAAAAGAGTTTTTATATACTTACTCTATTTTATCAATGTACCAATCAGGCTCCAGGAAGAAGCATAGCACAATTACAGCAGCCATGAAGGTTTTAAATTATATCACTGAAGCTCAAAAAACAGCACTGTGTCTCTTTTTATTGATCTTGCTAAGGCTTTTGATACAGTTGATCATGCTATAATGAGGCAGAGATTGTCGAGCTTTGGTCTTTCAGTGCATGCAGTTGCATGGTTTGCTAACTGCCTAGAAGGCCGGCATCCCGGAGTTGCCTCTTCACTGTTGACATTGAGACTGGTGTTTTGCGGGTACTATTTCATGAATCTGGACAAAAAATGGGGGGGAAATTACAAAAAATGTGCTTTTCTTTCAAAAACAAGAACATTTCTAAGTGACCCCAAACTTTGACTCTGTACCTGTACCCCCTATATATAGACACGCTACTGTTATTTTATTGTTGCTCCATAATTATTTGTTAATTATATTTTTTTATTTGTTACTTCAGTTTATTTCAGTAAATACTTAACACTTTTTTTCTTAACTTCATTGTTAGTTAAGGGCTCGTAAGTAAGCATTTCACTGTAAGGTCTACACCTGTTGTTTTCGGCGCATGTGACAAATAACATTTGATTTCGAACAGAGGGGGAACATTCATGAACATTTCATATGGTTTATTATGGCGTAATATGCTCTGGTTTCACTTTTGTATATCCGGATGTGGGCTTGCAGGGGAAGATAATGCAGCCATTTTCCTGTAAATCCCATTGTTGCAGCATTTCCTGAGTGGCTGATAGGTGATAAGAGGAGTCTAATATGGGCTAGTATAATAGGAACTAGTCCTGACATGTTAGAGTCATTTCAATAACCTCTCATTTTCTGGAACAGAACCCAAACAAACACCCTCAAACAGTTCAGGACATACTTTGGAACATCCTTGGGAAAATGTTGCCAGTCTTCTTTCAGACCCAAAATCCCAAGGGATGCTCTTCAAAGTTAACATGTAATTCTTAGAAACATCCAGTGAATAGTTTAAAAACCCAGTCTTGTAGTAATGGACTGAAAGTCCACTCCAACTTTCTGAGGATGACAGAATTAATGTAGGAGAAATTGTAACCTAATAGTATAGTACCTAATAGCATGTCACTTCAGTTTATTTAGTAAATATTTTCTTAACACTTATTTTTCTTAAAACAGCATTGTTTGTTTAGGGCTTGTAAGTAAGCATTTCACGGTAAGGTCTAAACCTGCTGTATTCAGCATGTGACAAATGAAAGTTGATTTGATCTGATTCCATACCATGTGTATTTAAATGCAAGAGGCTATGTTCGTGTCTATCCAGGTAGTGAGCTGGGCATCACTAGCCTCAGGCATTGTATTGTGATGAGCCCCACTGTCTTTCTTTCAACCTAACTGTTTACTGTAGGCCTACCATAGTCTATATGACCATCTGCCTTGATTATGAATGCATTCAAATTAATTAATTATTCAGCTCGTAGTGTAGGCCTATACTGCCCTAGAAAGGCAAAGAGCAGTAACTATACAAACAGCGAAACTGTGAAAAATATTTTTAAAGTTATTTTGCTGTCCTGCCAAGAATGGTGTAGGTAGATAAATGATGATACACTGATGTAATATATTATTATGAAGTCATTTTGACCCCTAAAATACTGTTACTGCACTCTGCCATTGTATCCTTAAATTAATATATGGGCAATGCAAAAGCAAAATGTGTTGATCAAACTTTCTTGTTGTATTTGTAAATTATTTGATGGAAACAAAGTTCTAACTACATTCCAACTGTATTCAATGTTTTTTATGTAGTTATGATTTCATGTTTTGAATGTTGTATTTAAGTAACCCTTAAGCCTTTTCCCCGTAAGGTAAGAACTATTTCATCACGGAGAATGTTTATACTTTTAAGAAATATTTGACTAGCTAGTTTTTACATATTTTGTTTGCCATATTTCTTACTATTATCTGGTATTTGCTTTTCAATACGAGTTCAACCATAATTTTTCTGCTGGGTTGTAACTTGTTATTCTGGTGATAACTGAATCACTGTCTTTCTCATGGTGTGTGTGACGGTGTGTGTCGTGATCGGGATCGCCTGAACTCGGAGCCCGATAGAATAACATGGCGAGCTGCAGTCAAACATGGTGCAACAAAGCCAGAGTGCAGTAATTTTGCATTGCACTGCTGTTTGCCTTGGTTTTTACATGGATTTTGTAGTTACTTCAAATGTGACCCTCCATTTTCTCTGAAACGGAAGATAATTGAACTAGGTCACAAGATAAAACGGATACTACAAAGCCTGATTTCGGTCTTAAATTTTGACCAAATGTGTAGTTAATGCTGTTTGAAATTGTACAGCAGAATACCTGTGCACATACAGTAATCCTAATACCTCTTCATGGACTACATTTGAACATTGTCTGCTTTTAGGGCATGAACTAGTTTGGTCCGATTTAGCCTAACTAAAAAAGTTATTTTAACATTGCTGATTATGCATCTTGTTGACATTCATCAAGGACACCTTGACTTGCATTACACACACACCATTTTTTTCTCATGAAATCATGTGACTTATAGAAAAGATTGCTGTAAAATGTTGCAACACAATCTCACACTCAATTCGTGCAAATATGGTAAGGTAATACCAAGATGCAGACACGTGGAATTGGTTTAATATTCCAACAGGGGCAGGCAATAGACAAGTCAGAGCAGGCAGGGGTCAGTCAACCAGAGGTGGGGCAAAGGTACAGGTCAGCAAGTAGGCTCAGAGTAGGCAGAGGTCAACAATCCAGAGGTGGGGCAAAGGTACAAGTCAGCAGGCAGAGTCAGGGGCAGGCAGAGTGGTCAGGCAAGGGTCAAAACCAGGAGGGCGAGAAAAAGAGAGACTGGGAAAAGCAGGAGCTGATTGACTTGACAAACAAGCCGAACTAGCAACGGACCAACAGAGAACACAGGTATAAATACACAGGGGATAATGGGGAAGATGGGCGCCACCTGGAGGGGGGTGGAGACAATCACATGGACAGGTGAAACAGATCAGGGTCTGACAATTTCAGCAGATTTTGTGCATTTTTGTGTGGCTTAATTCATGTGAAAAGTCACACATTTTTGTGTGACTTCATTTGTAGGAAAATAATTTGGGGGAGGGCAAACTTCGGGAACAATTTTTTACAAGGTTATGTCGAATTTTATGAGGGTTTCCAGATTGGAGAAAAATACAGCTGTTTCTGTTTTCGCTTTTTTTGTGGTATCGATGAAGATATGTGATTGGGAAATGGGGATACATTTTTATGATGGGAAATTGTAATACACACCATAATACACACAAACACTTACACACACATACACACACTCACTTTGTTTGTACTCATGTTATCGCCAACTCTTGGCTTTGCTATGAATTATTTCAAATAAAATATTTGTATTTTCTTTTTATATATATATATATTTTTTACCTTTATTTAACTAGGCAAGTCAGTTAAGAACAAATTCTTATTTTTATACAACCCTTGTTGTATCAAGTTGTCTAGTTGTCATGTATTCATTATCTTTAACTGGTTAATTGTTTGTAGTTTGCATGTTTCAGTACTGATTATGAGCTTTTGGTATATTTGGCATTTTTATACTTATTCTGTATTTCCACAGAAGAAGCAATAATTAATCAACACACTACTGTAAATAAATGGACACTACCTGTTATAAAACAGAAATTGCTCTCCATAAATAAATGGTGAGAAATGCTCAGTCTGAGGCCATTCAGCTATGGGTTTCACAGCCCTATAATAATGATACAAGTTAAATCACCTTTAAAAGGGTTTATTTACAACCTCTGGGGTATAGCATGTTGGGCAAAGTAGTATCGGGGAGTCTGAAATGAATTAAATACCCTAACCCTAAGCTATGTTCAATGTCAGCAGCAATTTTCAGTAAGAAATGCTCGGTCTAAGGCCATTCGGCAATGGGTTTCACAGCCCTATAATAATGATACAAGTTATATCACCTTAAAATTGGTTTATTTACAACCTCTGGGGTATAGCATGTTGGGCAAAGTGGTATCGGAGAGTCTAATATATAACCCTTAACTTGAGTTCAGTCTTCGCCAATAAGAACCAAGAGCGGCCTAGCTTCATCCTTCATGTCTGTGAAAGGCCTCAATTCTAGGCCGTAGAAAATCCTACATCCATATCATTGGATCAGAACAGGATGGATCAACAATGATTCATATATCTGGTTTGCATCCTAGAGTAGCAGTAGTTGCATTATTTGTCTACCCATATGATGTGGATCATTGTCAGGTTATTTGATATATAGTGTCACGTTCTGACCTTAGTTCCTTTGTTATGTCTTTATTTTAGCTTGGTCAGGGCGTGAGTTGGGGTGGGCATTCTATGTTGTTTTTTCTATGTTTTGTTCTATTGTCCTTTTCTATGTGTTTGGCCTAGTATGGTTCTCAATCAGAGGCAGGTGTCTGTCGTTGTCTCTGATTGGGAGCCATATTTGGGTAGCCTGTTTTTCATTGTGTTTTGTGGGTGATTATTTTCTGTGTAGTGGATGTCACCTTACAGAACTGTTGCGTTTGGTTCTCCTTTGTTATTTTGTTTAGTGTTCTATGTTTAATAAATATAATGATGAACACTTACCACGCTGCGCTTTGGTCCTCACCTCATTCCAACGACGAGCGTTACATATAGTGCATTCGGAAAGTATTCGCACCCCTTGACGTTTTCCTTTTTTTTTTACATTACAGCCTTATTCACCTATTTTTATTGATTTTTTCCCACATCAATCTACATACCCCATAACGATAAAGGGAAAACAGGTTTTTATAAATTTTTGCAAATTTATAATAAAAAAAATACAATAAAAAAATACCCTTTGCTATGAGACTCGAAATGTATCTCATGTGCATCCTGTTTCCATCGATCGTCCTTGAGATGTTTCTACAACTTGATTTGAGTCCACCTGTGGTAAATTCAATGGATTGGACATGATTTGGAAAGGCACACACCTGTCTATATAATGTCCCACAGTTGACAGTGCATGTCAGAGCAAAAACCAAACCATGAGGTCAAAGGAATTGTCCGTAGAGCTCCGAGACAGGATTGTTATCGAGGAAGAAATGACAAAGTCTTTCTCACTTGATTAGAATTTTCCACGACATTAACAATATTGGCTTGTTAACATCTTTGTTTTTGATATAAATAAATGTGGGACACAAAAAAGGCAGTGTAGAACACCATTGCCCAAAATGCATTGATCCAATAACTTTCAAAAGATTGTTCTGAAGTTTGCTCCCAAAATGTATTTTTCTACGAATTAAGTCGCACAAAATTGTGTGTATTTTCACACGAATTAAGCCAAACAAAAAACGCACAAAATCTGCTGAAATACTTTTTGTACATATTTACACAAATTAAGTGTGAGATGTGTTGCTGTAAACGTGCCCTGCTACAAGCAGGAAACAAGTTATGGACTAACCAGAAATGTGGGATATCTGTTTATAGCAGTGGAGGCTGCTAAAGGGAGGATGGCTCATAATAATGTCTGGAACGGAGCACATGGAATGGCATTAAACACATGGAAACCATGTGTTTGATGTATTTAATACCATTTCACTTATTTCGCTCCAGCCATTACCACGAGCCCATCCTCCCCAATTAAGGTGCCACCAACCTCATGTGGTTTATAGCAACCCTGGAAGATATATGTGTGACCTATCTTGTCATCTTTTTTGGCTAACTGCATTGGAATATTCTAATCTTTAAAGGGTCCATCTGCAATAACTACGTCAATTTTCAGACTTTTAAATTAATTATATATACCCATTGATTCTTAAAGAATAGAACTTATAAATGCCTGATGACCTTAGTTCGAATGTCATACCCCATCCAAACCCAAATTAAGCTTTTTTTTACTCTGTTGTTTGTTAACAATGTAATGGTACACAACCGCTGTATAGCTTTAAAACATGGTGAACATTTGTATTTTAATCTTATGGATGGTCAGTCCTTAAATCCATTAGCCTGGCTACCCGAACTCCTTGCTCCGGCCAAACACTAGGCCAAACGCTATGCCACGCCACGGACATTAGTTTGTTCTCTGCAATGAGTCTGGATCTGAGTACCTCCCCAACGATTTCTAGAATGGAAAACCATTCTAGACCATCTGGTCCCAGAAACCGATGGGTTGGGCCAGAGCCAGAACACACATGGGTATAACATTTTTTTTTTTTTTTATCGGAATTGGCTTTAATACTCTGATTTGTTCGAGATGATCCAATGTCTGATGACTTTGCTTTCAACAACACCCCTCATTTTGAAGTCACCACAAATAGGTTTAAGCAAAGTATAGTGTCATTGTTTTCAGGAAAGTGTACCCATGACAATAGGAGGGACAGGAGGCAAACTAAGGGTGGGAGCAGGGCAGCCACCTGATCTAGTCTTTCTTCCACCGCAACATATGTGAGCTTGGACCAAGTTTAGTAAGACTTTTAGATCAAATAAAATCTCAGTAACTTCGAAGAGATGAAAAGAAGCACGGAAAGCTTTCTGGAGTTCTCAGATAATTAATACCAAGATTATATAATTTTCTAAGTAATAATAATAATTGTTGGTATAAGGTTGTTTTTGTCTCTATTCCACTTGTGTAATAACAATGACCAAACACTCTACATTTGTGTGAGGTCTGCCTATTTTAAAACCCCATGACACAATAGAGCATGGTGTCCAGCTGGGCCAGATGAGTTCAGGGCGTGGGAGGGGCCATCCAGTTGTGCCTGCAGCGTCGTCACATTGCGCTCATGTGTAAACGATGAGGTCCACGACCAAACTGAAATTCCCCTAACCATTCCCACTCATTATCCACTTAACCTCTACATACATTGTACAGAGGTATCCTGGTAAAGCACGAAAGAAAAAGGCGCTTGGAAGCTGGAAAGATACGTTGTCTGTCCGCAATCGGAGGACGCGATTCTTCAAGTGTTATTTTGGCATAAGATCAGGTAAGCAGCGCAGCTGGAAACGCGCGATTTAAGGGGAAATGTCTTTTAGCGCATCGGTGGGCTATTTATGAGAACTTCAGACAACGAAGTTAATTTTTTTTTATGATAAATTATCTGAATTCGACATTATAAGCCGGTGATAGGTTTTCCCGTTATGTTCCCAGTGACACCATGAAAATGGGAGCCGTCGAGAGCGCAAAATAAAGGCAGTGCCACAACATTGGAATCCGTAGCACTAGAGTACTTACTTCACTTGATTATCAAACAAAAACACATTTTCACATCTGTTCGAAAGAGTAATATTACTGACATAAGTCTAGCCTACCTGTATTGATAATTATTTAACAGATGGCAATTCACCTAATGGACATCACATCCCCCATTATCTCTTATTTATTTTAAACAGATTATTACAAGAGTGAATATCCTGACCTAATGCATTTTGGAAATTGTCAAACATCCCCTTAATGTTTCCCATGGACACGAGGACTGCTTGTGGGTGATGCAGGTCAAGTTACATCAATGGAGTCCGTTGGTCCCTTTTGACAGAAACACAGACATATGTGGTCTACATATAGCCTATGATGCATTTTTAACATATTCACATCCAGCTAATAAAATCATGATTGTGCATTGCACTGTTTAACAGTAACCAGGTTGGGATACACTGTCCAAATTCAGTTGGAGACCTCAGCCCTGTTTATATAAGGCTCTGCTTATTAACATCACTCTCTGGTGGCCCTTTCATGCAAGCATGATCTCAGGAATGTTGTATGCACCTCTATGAATTTATTGTTCAAGGCAAGGCATGCTCAAAGTCATCATTATAACCAGCATGGCCCGTTCTAGTCATAAGGGGGGCCCCTGACCAAAACAATATAAATAAATATAGAATTACATTTCCTTGTGCATCAGCAGTTTCTCTCGTGTTATGTCAGTCACTGAATTAATCAGCCATGTCAGCTAACAGTTTTAAAATTGGTAGTTAGTCTAGCCAGATATCTAAACTTGTAGTAATCATGGCCGAATACCGACCAGGCACGCAGGGCACGTGTCCAGGGGCCCTGACCTCCAGAGGGCCCACATTGATTTTGTTAGTCATTCCCACTCAGATATCATATTAACATGGCATAAGTCATTACAAAATGAGTGAAATTGCAGAAAATTTGCTTTAAAATGGAGGGGAAAATCTCCCCCAAATGGCAAATTTGGTAGAATTGCAGGAAATTATCTATAAAACTGCACATTTCTTCTCTCTGCCCCATGGCAAAATGAGTAGAATTGCAGGAAATGTGTTTTGAAATTGCAAAGTCTTCTCTCCACCTCATTGCTACATGAGTAGAATTGCAGAAAAAGTGTTCTAAATCTGAAACATTTTCTCTACACCCCATAGCAATTATGTGTAGAATTGCAGGAAATAAATGTCAAGAGGGGGGCCACGAAAATGTTTTTCCGCGAGGTGGGGAACCCTCCAAGTAAATCTCACTTAGGGTCCCCAAAAAGCTAGCGCCAGTCCTGAGAATCAGGATGAGAGGGCTTTGAAATATCACTATGTATAATTGCCACTAAGCAAAAGCAGCCCACTCGGGGCTTTGTGACTCACAGCATACCCTCAAAGGAAAAGGCTATGTGGACACTCCTGACCTGCAAACCAACATTTTATTTCAGAATTGGTTAAAATTAGGTAAAGGTTAGGGTTAGGGTCAGTTTTAGATTTTGGTTAGTAATTTTGCAGGTCAGCAGCGTTCTTATAATCTCTCTAGAAAATTAATACCAGATGTGAAATCTCTCATTACTACTCCTAGTAGTGCAAGTGAGGAGATGGACATCGCCAACACATTCTTTTTGGGGGGGCAAATAAGTCACAGATACAATTATGTTGAGTAGGCTGATTGGAGATGCTCAAACAACATAGAGCATCAAAGGATAATCCCAGGCAATCCAGCTTGATCTTTTAGTTATATATTTTTGAATTAGCTTTTCTAGTGGATTAAGTCTGCATTATGGAAACACGACAGTCAACTAAACTGTAGGCAGCAATGTTTGCTCTGAGACAGAGCTGAGATGACCTGGGTCTGTCACGTCTGGGTCTGTCACTGAGATGACCTGGGTCTGTCAAGTCTGGCATTCCAGTGACAACAAATACGATAAATTCCATAAACACTGGGCTTCATGTGGCTCAATTCTTACCCCAGCCATGTTGTAGTTTATTTACTTTCTTCTGTTTGGCTTACACAAAAGCCCCCTGTACTCAAAGTGATAAGAACAAACTCATAGATTGTTTGAATCTTTCCTTTGAAAATACAGACAGATTTATCTACGCTGTATGCGTGAGCTGAGTGCTTACAAGGAAATCAATAAGGATAATCTTTTATTATATAATAGCACTTAGTTTTTACAGTAGAATAGTGGGTTGGGTTGTTTTAATGTAGGCTGCTTCCCTTGAGTACAGTAGGAGTGTATTCCTGACCTGCAGTGAGTAAGCCAATGTGAGTGTGGCTATGTGGGAGCTGTCACTGAGCATAAAGAATGTGCAGAAGCTACAAGCTAAAAAATAATGCCCCTTTCTCCCTTTTTATCTAGATGACCCACAACTGGTCCAGATGTATGTTAATAAACATAAGCTCTCTCTCTCTCTAACTGAGATCAGGTCAGCATTGTGTGAGGAACAACATTTTAAAAAGAGGAACACCAAATCTTGTTGTGGCAGCATGTTTTTCTTGTGTTTCCTGTCTCAGGAAATTCCTTTCCTTCCTAGTTCCTACTGAAAACTGCATGACCCATGTTGGAAAGTCCTGCTGACTTATCTAGGAAACCCTACATGATGTTCATAGATTTCTGACGTGTCCATGACTGTGTACATGACTGATGTTGTGGAATTCACCTAGACTAAAACATTCTGGGTCATTCCAAGAAATGAGTGCCTTTTGCGTTCATTTGATATTTTAAGTAGAAATTGTGCACAAATATTGCATTTTAAAAGCCTATTATATTAAATGAAGTGCCCTTTATTATAGACCACATGGACAATTCTATAAATCTGAATGGAAGACCTCCTTCCCTAAAGGCTTTCTCATCTAAACTTAATGATGGTGCTGGAGTCGTACGCAGCCACACAGTCGTGGGTGAACAGGGAGTACAGGAGGGGACTAAGCATACACCCCTGAGGGGCACCCATGTTGAGAGTCATTGTGGTGGATGTGTTGTTGCTTAGCCTGACCACCTGGGGGCGATCCGTCATGAAGTCCTGGATCCAGTTGCAGAGGGAGATGTTCAGTCCCAGGGTCCTGAGCTTGGAGGGCAGTGTCGTGTTGAACGCTGAGCTGTAGTCAATGAACAACATTCTCACATAGGTATTCCTTTTATCCAGGTTGGAGAGGGTAGTGTGGAGTGCAATAGAGATTGTGTCATCTATGGATCTGTTGGGGCGGTATGCAAATTGGAGTGGGTCCAGGGTGTCTGGGATGATGGTGTTGATGTGAGCCATGATCAGACTTTCAAATCATTTCGTGGTGTTAGGTTCTAATTCTCAGAGTAAAACTCAACGGACACTATGAAAGCTTTAGACCAAGTTTATTCATCCCAGAGGGTTAATACAGCTGCATTAAACAAAAACATTTTCACACAAGCACTGATATTTAACCCTTCCTCCTAGGCTGAATCTCCTCCTACACATCTGCACAAACATTGCATCTTTACTGCTTGGCAGGACACTAAATAATCTGGGCCATAAACTTTTCTTTCTCCCTTAACGCGACCAGACCTGACCTCGACCCCCCTTCATCACTAATCTATGGCTCTCTCCCCTTATCAATGCCTGCCACATGTGATCGCTTCCATGCACTCAGCACATTCCAAGCTTAATTGCACACACTATATACCTTCCTCCTACAGATAACCATTAACTTCTGGTGTAGACCCTCTAAACCTAAGCACTCCCTCAGTGACATGAATAAGTATATTTCATATTCTCATAGCCCAACAGTGGCTACAGATGTGAGTAATACTGGGCGATAATAATTTAGACATGTTACCTTGGTGTTCTTGGGCACATGGACCATGGTAGTTTGCTTGAAACATGTAGGTATTACAGACTGGGTCAGGGATAGTTTGAAAATGTCAGTGAAGACACTTGCCAGCTGATCAACATATGCTTTGAGTATGCATCCTGGTAATCAATCTGTCCCCGCGTTAAATGTTAACCTGTTTAAAGGTATTACTCACATTGGCTACAGAGAGTGAGATCACACAGTCGTACGGAACAGCTGGTGCTCTCATGCATGGTTCAGTGTTGCTTGCCTCAGAGAGCATAGAAGGTATTTAACTCGTCTGGTAGGCTAGTGTCACTGGGCAGTTTGCGGCTGGGTTTTCCTTTGTAATCCATGATAGTTTGCAAGCCCTGCCATATCCGACAAGTGTCAGAGCTGGCATAGTAGGATTTGATCTTAGCCTTGTATTGACACATTGCCTGTCTGATGGCTCATCGGAGGTCGTAGCGGGATTTCTTATAAGCGTCCAGATTAATGCCCCGCTAGAAATCGGAAACTCTAGCCTTTAGCTCAGTGCAGATGTTGCCTGTTATTCATCGCTTCAGGTTTGGATATGTAAGTATGGTCACTGTGGGCAAGATGTCGTCGATGCACTCATTAACCTGTCTACGACTGGGGTTCCGCTCGCCAACAGCCAATGAAATTGCAGGGCGCCAAATTCAATCAACAGAAATCTCATAATTCAATTTTCTCAAACATACAAGTATTAGACACCATTTTAACGATAAAATTGTAGTTAATCCAACCACAGTGTCCTATTTCAAAAAAGATTTTCGGCGAAAGCAGGACATATTATTATGTTAGGTCAGCAACTAGTCACAGAAAGCATACAGCGATTTTCCAACCAAAGAGAGGAGTCACAAAAAGCTGAAATATTGATAAAATTATTCACTAACCTTTGATATTCTTCATCAGATGACACTCCCGGGACAACATGTTACACAAAACATGTATGTTTTGTTCGATCAAGTTCATATTTATATCCAAAAACCTCCGTTTACATTTGGCTTTGCATCAAAAGAAATCAGTGAATTTGCACAGAGCCACATCAAATCACAGAAATACTCATAATAAACATTGATGAAAGATAAAAGGGTTATTCACAGATTTAAATATATGCTTCTCCTTAATGCAACCGCTGTGTCAGATTTCAAAAAAACTTTACGGAAAAAGCAAACCATGCAATAATCTGAGTACGGCGGTCAGAGACCAACACAACCCAAGAAGATATCCGCCATGTTGGAGTCAACATAAGTCAGAAATAGCATTATAAATATTCACTTACCTTTGATGATCTTCATCAGAATGCACTCCCAGGAATCCCAGTTCCACAATAAATGTTTGATTTGTTCCATAAAGTTCATCATTTATGTCCAAATACCTCCTTTAGTTAGCGCGTTTGGTAAACAAATCCAGCGGAAAGTACGGGCGAATAGTCCAAAAGGTTATATTACAGGTCGTAGAAACATGTCAAACGATGTATAGAATCAATCTTTAGGATGTTTTTAACATAAATCTTCAATAATGTTCCAACCGGAGAATTCCTTTGTCTTCAGAAAAGCAAATGCAACAGAGCTCGCTCTCACGTGTACGAGCGTCACGAGCTCAAGGCATTCTGCCAGACCTCTGACTCATTCCCCTCTCATTCGGCCCAACATCACAGTAGAAGCATCAGACAAGGTTCTAAAGACTGTTGACATCTAGTGTAAGCCTTAGGAAGTGCAACATGACCCATATCCCACTGTATCTTCAATAAGGAATGAGTTGAAAAACGACCAACCTCAGATTTCCCACTTCCTGGTTGGATTTTTTCTCAGGTTTTTGCCTGCAATATGAGTTCTGTTACACTCACAGACATCATTCAAACAGTTTTAGAAACTTCAGAGTGTTTCCTATCCAAATCTACTAATAATATGCATATATTAGCAACTGGGACTGAGTAGCAGGACATTTACTCTGGGCACGCGTTTCATCCAAACGTGAAAATGCTGCCCCCTATCCATAAGAAGTTAATGAAGCAGGTGACTGATGTGGTAAACTCCTCAATGTTATTGGATGAATCCCGGAACATATTCCAGTCTGTGCTAGTGAAACAGTCCTGTAGCTTAACATCCGCTTCATGGGACCACTTCCGAATTGAGTGTGTCACTGGTACTTCCTGTTTTGCATTTAAGCAGAAATCAGGAGGATAGAGTTATGGTCAGATTCGCCATATGGAGGGTGAGGGAGAGCCTTTTATGCATTTCTGTGTGTGGAGTAAAGGTGATGCTGACATGCTGGTAAAAATTATGTTAAATGGATTTTAGTTTCCCTGCATTAAAATCACCGGCCATGAGAAGCGTTGCCTCTGGATGTGCATTTTCTTGTTTATTTATGGTCCTATACAGCTCGTTGAGTGTGGTCTTAGTTCCAGCATCGGTGTGTGGTGGTAAATAGACATCTACAAAAAATTGGTGAGTAATATGGTCTGCAGCTTATCATGAGGTATTCTAACTCAGGCGAGCAAAAACTCAAGGCTTCCTTAACATTAGAGATTGTGCACCAGCTGCTGTTGACAACGAGACACACCCCCTCCCCATTATGCTTACCTACCCGAGGCTGCCGTCTGGTCTAGACAATGCATGGAGAAACCCGCAAGATATATTTTATCCATGTCCTTGTTCAGCCAAGAGAAACATATAATATTACAGTTCTTCTGGTCCCGTTGATAGGATTGTCTCGAACGGAGTTCATCCAGTTTGTTCTCCAGTGACTGCACATTCGACAACAGAACACAGGGCAATGGCGGTCTATTTGTTTGCCGAACTAATCTCGTTAGGAGACCGCCTCACCTGCCTCTTTTTCGCTACCGCCTCCTCTTTCGAGTCCCGGGGATTAGAGCTTGGTCTGGAGTAAGCATAACGTCCAGAGCTGCCAACTCGTTGAAGTAGAAATCTTCATCCAAATCGAGATTAGTGATCACTGTTCTGATGTCCAGAAGCCGTTTTGGGTGATAGGAAGGGATGGCGGAGACATTATGTACAAAAAAAGTTAAGATTACCATTAAAAAACAAAATAGCAGAATTGGTCAGGAGCCCGTAAAATGGCCACTATCCACTGCAGCAGCATAAAAATAAAATAAAATAATAATTAATTTTTCGATTCCCCTGTCACAAGGTGATTTGTGGATGATTTAAGTCGTCAACCCTGTTACTTGATGTGACACTTAATAGGCACTTACTGCTATGGGAAAATATGTTTTTTATTGAGCATGTGCTCTTTATGACAGAATGGTAACATTTGGTGAAATAACATTTTAAAAATCATGAAGTTACACTACTCAAAAGGCACAGCATTGGTGAAACGACCCTTCTATTTACCATGGACCCTACTGTACATCACTTTGTACAGTTGAGTAGATTGTAGATCCTTGTAAGGTGTTCAGATGCTTGAGTATAAACACCATTAGATATCAGAAAGCAGCCAGTGAAGCAGGAGACATTCCACCCATTCTGTAGCTAATGAACAGAGCTTTTTGACGGAAGATGAGACGGCCTGTTGTGAAAGGGCCTGGCTGCCACGGTAACATTGTCACACTGGCAGCCCAAGACGGAGAGAATCAGCCACGCCACAAACGTGTCTGGAATAGAACAGCTCCTTTTTTTGCCTGTTGAATTATAGGGAACTTGAGAACTGAATGGAAATCCAATTTGTAGGAGTTTACATTTTCTTGCATTTCAGAGTTGACTTGAGTTCCATCTAAATTCCCACTGTGGTGGAATCTTATCATCTGTACCCAGTGTTTTTACCCCTTTGTTATTCTGCATAGAGTGTTCATGAGAGCCTTTTACATTAAACTCAACCCAGAAACATTATTTACATAGCCCAGATTCCTTAGCTAAGGCCATGTGTTGCAGAGCTACATGCAGAGCTGCAATTTTGTTGTTTATATTTATCCTCTCCAATACCATCTGTTTAGGTTAGTCTTGGCAAGTGTGATATAACTAAAGGCATTTTGGGAGGAAAATTCTACCTCTACTTTTGTTCATTCGATTGCTAGATCATCACACGTCACACTTTGCAACTACAGATGAAGTATTTCTAGATTTCTGGGAATTTCGCTCTTTTTTAGACTCAATCCTTACCCAGTCAGTGTGGGCGCTTGCATACACCGATTACCAGTGGTGGCTGGTGGCACTTTAAATGGGGAGGATGGGCTCATAGTAATGGCTGGAATGGAATAAATTGAATGGTCTCAAACACACCAAACGCCTGGTTCCATTCATTCCATTTTTTTCATTATTATGAGCCGTCCTCCTCTAACCAGCCTCCTCTGCTGGTTACACATTGCAAGAGATGTTGTATCTGGTAGTGGTGCAGGGTACTGTGAGGGAACAGTGTTCTGGGGCTATCCCAGAAAAGGTCACTTGTGTGATCAAAATGTGCCACTCACAGTCAGAGATCAGATGAGCTTATTAATATCCCGGGTGGTATTTTTCTCTTCACATTGATACTATTACTCAAAACCTTGTTTATGGTTGGATGTAATTGAAAATAGAGTATATACACAGAATAATATCTCCCATAAATATGCACTGTCTTTGTCATGCCTGTCTTTGTGTTTGCTGTTGATTAGCTGACAGCGAGTCGCTTCCCTTTCACTGCAGGATTAAGTTTGGATGTTTGGCAGGACTAATTCCGACAGGACTGCTGACATATCACTCACTTGTCCCACAATGTGCAGAGCTGTCATTTCTTATGAATGTGCTATGTTGTGATAAAGGCCTGCATCCTTTAGACAGGAACGCTCTGAAACAATTCTAATGGGGACTAGTTGTCCTGCATATTTATGCAAAAGTACATCTGCAGGTCAAATAGTTCATGGCTTGTTTGCACAAAACCATGCCAATAACAGTCTTACCATGAACGGCAAAAGAAAATTCACTTTCCACCCTTTTCAGCACTTTATAGTAAACAGGTTTATGTTCACTATGATGCTGAACTGAACCTCTTGCCCCCTTAATTAATTAAACTACCTTAACTTCCCTCCACAGACCTTCTCCATCACCATGTCAGTGAAGTCGGACGGGAAGAGGAAGTGGGCGGCGGTGAGGGGCCATCTGGGCTCCTCCCAGGACTCAGACACCCAGCTGGAGGCCAACCTGGAGAGTGCCGACCCAGAGCTGTGCATCCGCATGCTCCAGGTGCCCAGTGTGGTCAACTACTCTGGGCTGAAGCGTCGTCTGGAGGGCAGCAAGGAGTCCTGGATGGTCCAGTTCCTGGAGCTGAGTGGGCTGGACCTGCTGCTGGAGGCCCTGGACAGGCTATCTGGGAGGGGCTGCTCCCGCATCACAGATGCCCTGCTGCAGCTCACCTGTGTCAGCTGTGTCCGCGCCATCATGAACTCCTCGGCTGGGATCCACTTTATCGTGGAGAATGAGGGCTACATCCGCAAACTCTCCCAAGGTTCCACAGCACCTAGGAATGAGGAGAAATGCAGTGTTTAAAAATGTGTTCCACTGATGATTTAATTATTTTATTTCCGCGTCGTACACCAATTAGTTCCCAGCCCGTATGGGCATATGAGACAGGATATCAAGTATCTGTGTACAAAACAAAACAAAAAAATATATATACACAGTATATATGGCACGTTGTGTTAGTTCAAAAGTTGTGTCACTTAGAAATGTCCTTGTTTTCTATGAAAACGTACATGAAATTAGTTGCAAAATGAATAGGAAATATAGTCAAGACGTTGACAAGGTTATAAATAATGATTTTTAATTTAAATAATAATTGTGTCCTTCAAACTTTGCTTTGTCAAAGAATCCTCCATTTGGAGAATTTACAGCCTTGAAGACCTTTGGCATTCTAGTTGTCAAGTTGTTGAGGTAATCTGAAGAGATTTCACCCCATGTTTCCTGAATCACCTACCACAAGTTGGATTGGCTGGATGGGCACTTACGTACCATACGGTCAAGCTGCTCCCACAACAGCTCAATAGGTTTGAGATCTGGTGACCAGTGTCTGTTCTTTTGCCCATCTTGATCTTTTCTTTTTATTCGCCAGTCTGAGATATGGCTTTTTCTTTGCAACTCTGCCTAGAAGGCCAGCATCCCGGAGTCGGCTCTTCACTGTTGACGTTGATCAACTTGGATTAGTTAACACAACGTGCCATTGGAACACAGGAGTGATAGTTGCTGATAATGGGCCTCTGTACGCCTATGTAGATATTCCATAAGAAATCTGCCATTTCGAGCAACAAAAGTAATTTACAACATTAATAATGTCTACACTGTATTTCTGATCAATTCAATGTTATTTTAATGGACGAAAAATTAGCTTTTCTTTCAAAAATAAGGAAACTTTTGAACAGTAGTGTATATACAGTACCAGTCAAAAGTTTGGACATGTAACGCCGTTCGTCTGAGGAAGAAGGAGTAGACCAAAGCGCAGCGTGGTACGTGTTCATGATGTTTTAATATAGCCTGGACACTGAAACAAAAAACAAAAGTGGAACAAAACGCAACAGTTCTGCCATGCACTCACACAAAACAGAAAACAACTACCCACAAAACACAGGTGGGAAAAGGCTACGTAAGTATGGTTCTCAATCAGAGACAACGATAGGCAGCTGCCTCTGAATGAGAACCACACCCGGCCAAACACATAGAAATAGACAACATAGAACAAAAACATAGAATGCCCACCCCAACTCACGCCCTGACCAACCAAAATAGAGACATAAAAAGGATCTCTAAGGTCAGGGCGTGACAGGACACACCTACTCACTCAAGGTTTTTCTTTATTTTACTATTTTCTACATTGTAGAATAGTAGTGAAGACATCAAAACTATGAAATAACATATATGGATTCATGTAGTAACCAAAAAAGTGTTAACTTCTTGACGCTACGTATTTTCCTAAACAACCACTGAATTGCAGAGCGCCAAATTCAAAAATAATCCTAAAAATATTTATAATCATGGAATTCAAGTGAAATATACCAAAACACAGCTTAGCTTGTTGTTAATCCACCTATCGTGTCAGATTTTGAAAATATGCTTTACAGCGAAAGCAATCCAAGCGTTTGTGAGTGTATCAATCAATTTTAGAACAGCTAGCCTTAAATTAGCTTGGTCACGAAAGTCAGAAAAGCAATAAAATTAATCGCTTACCTTTGATCATCTTCGGATGTTTGCACTCACGAGACTCCCAGTTACACAATAAATGTTATTTTTGTTCGATAAATATTAGTTTTATAACAAAAAAACGCCATTTGGGTTGCGCATTATGGTCAGAAAACCACATGCTCGTTCCGGTCCTGAAAGGCAGAAGAAAATTCCCAAAAGTATCAGATTCAAATATAATACTAAAAATATTTATAATCATGCAATCTCAAGTGAAATATACCAAAACACAGTTTAGCTTGTTGTTAATCCACCTATCGTGTCAGATTTTGAAAATATGCTTTACAGCGAAAGCAATCCAAGCGTTTGTGAGTGTATCAATCAATGCTAGAACAGTTAGCCTTAAATTAGCTTGGTCAGGAAAGTCAGAAAAGCAATCAAATTAATCACTTACCTTTGATAATCTTCGGATGTTTGTACTCACGAGACTTCCAGTTACACAATAAATGTTATTTTTGTTCGATAAATATTAGTTTTATAACAAAGAAACGCCATTTGGGTTGCGCGTTATGTTCAGAAAACTACAGCCTCGTTCCGTTCCTGAAAGGCAGACGAAAATTCCCAAAAGTATCCGTAATGTTCGTAGAAACATGTCAAACATTTTTTATAATCAATCCTCAGTTTGTTTTTAACATACATAATCGATAATATTTCAACCGGACGGTAACCTATTCAATACTACAGAGAAAGAAAATGTCAAGCTACCCCTCTCGCGCGCAGGAACTAATCAAAGGACACCTGACTCATTTTGAAAAATCTTGCTCATTTTTCAAAATAAAAGCCTGAAACTATGTCACAGCCTGAGGAAGCCATTGGAAAAGGAATCTGGTTGATACGCCTTTAAAGGGAAGAGGGGCAGGCAACAGAACAGGGATAACAAAAAATATGCATATTCTACGATCTGGGCCTGAGAAATAGTCCGTTTACCTTGGGAACGTTATTTTTTTTTTTAAACAATTCTGGCCCCTAGCGTCAAGAAGTTAAACAATTGAAAATACAGTTTCTATTTGAGATTCTTCAAAGTAGCCACCCTTTGCCTTGATGACAGGTTTGCACTATTTTTTTTGTTATTTGTAATATTTTTTGTTATTTTTTTAGGGGGTGGATCAACTTTAATATTGCTGATAGATTGTTGCTTCCATCAATGTAATTGTCTGCATCATTTCCTATCCACCAGAAAAAAAAATGTAAATATATATATATACACATAAGCATTCAGACATTTACACATATACAGTTGAAGTCGGAAGTTTAAATACACCTTAGCCCATTCCTCCTGACAGAGCTGGTGTAACTGAGTCAGGTTTGTAGGCCTCCTTGCTCGCACACGTTTTTTCAGTTCTGCCCACACATTTTCTATAGGATTGAGGTCAGGGCTTTGTAATGGCCACTCCAATACATTTACTTTGTTGTCCTTAAGCCATTTTGCCACAACTTTGGAAGTATGCTTGGGGTCATTGTCCATTTGCAAGACCCATTTGTGACCAAGCTTTAACTTCCTGACTGATGTCTTCAATATATCCACATAATTCCCCCCCCTCATGATGCCATCTATTTTGTTAAGTGTACCAGCCCCTCCTACAGCAAAGCACCCCCACAACATGATGCTGCCAGCCCCGTGCTTCACGGTTGGGATGGTGTTCTTCGGCTTGCAAGCCTCCCCGTTTTTCCTCCAAACATAACGATGGTCATTATGGCCAAACAGTTCTATTTTTGTTTCATCAGACCAGAGGACATTTCTCCAAAAAGTACGATCTTTGTCCCCATGTGCAGTTGCAAACCGTAGTCTGGCCTTTTTATGGCGGTTTTGGAGCAGTGGCTTCTTCCTTGCTGAGCAGCCTTTCAGGTTATGTCGATATAGGACTTGTTTTACTGTGGATATAGATACTTTTGTACCTGTTTCCTCCAGCATCTTCACAGGGTCCTTTGCTGTTGTTCTGGGATTGATTTGCACTTCTCGCACGAGGTTGAAAAACAAGTTTTAACCTTTCTGGGACGCACGTTCCGCTGAAAAGGCAGCACGGGGAAGAAAAAAAAAAGAATAATGTAAAATATGTAACTTTCACACATTAACAAGTCCAATACAGCAAATGAAAAATAAACATCTTGTTAATCTACCCCCGATTTAAAAAATGCTTTACAGCGAAAACACAATCAGCCATTTTCCCAGCCAAAGATAGGAGTCACAAAAAGCAGAAATAGAGATAGAATTAATCACTAACCTTTGATGATCTTCATCAGATGACACTCATAGGACATCATGTTACACAATACATGTATGTTTTGTTCGATAATGTGCATATTTATATCCAAAAATCTCAGTTTATATTGGCGCCATGTTCAGAAATGTCTCCAAAATATCCGGAGAAATTGCAGAGCCACATCAAATAACAGAAATACTCATCATAAACTTTGATGAAAGATACATGTTTTACATAGAATTAAAGATACACTTGTTCTTAACCTCTAATTCCTCCCAAACCCGGATCCGGGAGCACCCCCCACAGTAAAAAAGATGACTAGCATAGCCTAGCATAGCGTCACAAGTAAATACTAGCATCTAAATATCATTAAATCACAAGTCCAAGACACCAGATGAAAGATAACCACATCTTGTGATCCAGCCATCATTTCTGATTTTTAAAATGTTTTACAGGGAAGACACAATATGTAAATCTATTAGCTAACCACGTTAGCAAAAGACACCACTTTTTTACTCCACCAGTTTTTTACTCCATCAGTAGCCATCACTAATTCGACCAAATAAAGATATAAATAGCCACTAACAAGAACAACTTCATAAGATGACAGTCTGATAACATATTTATTGTATAGCATATGTTTTTTTAGAAAAATGTGCATATTTCAGGTATAAATCACAGTTCTACATTGCAGCTGCAATCTGAAATAGTGCCGAAGCTGCCAGAATATTACAGAGACCAACGTCAAATACCTAATTATCTCATCTTAAAACATTTCTGAAAAATACACAGCGTACAGCAAATGAAAGCCCAACATCTTGTGAATCCAGCCAATATGTCAGATTTTTTAAGTGTTTTACAGCGAAAACACAATATACATTATATTGCTTAGCACAATAGCCAGACACCAAGCAATTTACCAGCAGCACAGGTTAGCGTTCGTAACAATACAGCAAAAGATATATATTTTTTTGACTAACCTTGATATACTTCGTCAGATGACAGTCCTGTAACATCATATTACACAATGCATATAGGTTTTGTTCGAAAATGTGCATATTTAGCAGCACAAAATCGTGGTTATACAATGTGATCAGTGGCAACAGGTCATGCATTCTGGCCGGCGCCATCTTGGAAAGGCACCTAATCTAATCAATAAATAATCGTAAACTTGACAAATAAATACAGGTTGGCAGCAAATGAAAGATGCATTAGTTATTAATGCAACCGCTGAGTTAGATTTTTAAAATTAACGTTACTAGACATACAGTGTGCGTTACAGCCAGACTAGTGCCGCAATAATGGCGGACAAATGCGTTTACATTTTTCCACATAAATACGGAATAACATCATAAATAGCTCTTACTTTTGGACGAGCTTCCATCAGAATCTTGGGCAAGTGGTCCTTTGTCCAAAAGAATCGTTGCTTGTTTGTAAAACGTCGTCTTCAACTTCGGAATTAGCAGCTAACATTAGCTATGTGGCCACAACATGCCCAATGTTCAAAGCGCAATACTAAGGAAATTCCGAAAATAGCAATATACTCGCATAACTGATATAACTCGGTTTAAAATAACTTCGTTATGATGTTTTTTAACACCTATATCGAATTAAATTACAGACGGATATAGCTAAGGCCGATAACTGAGCGTTTCAAAATGCCATCCTGAGGTCTTGCTTTGCGCAATGACGAACGTCGAAAAGAGAGCTCCCTTCATTCCTTGGCCTTTTATAAGCTCTGAGAACTACGTAGAAACTCCATTCCACTTCTCATTGGTTACTGACATCCAGGGGAAGGCGGGTGAAGTTCATGTCGACCCATAGGATACATACAGAGCTTTAAACTGATCTGAGAACAGAGCCTCGTTTTCAGACCTTCGCAGTTCCTGTCATGYATTTCGCTGCAGAAAGAGTTCTGGTTCACCCACAGACATAATTCAAACGGTTTTAGAAACTAGAGATTGTTTTCTATCCAATAGTAATAATAATATGCATATTGTACGAGCAAGAATTGAGTACGAGGCAGTTTAATTTGGGAACGATAAATGTCCAAGTTGAAACAGCACCCCCTGTAGTGTCAAGAGTTAATGCAACCGCTGTGTCAGATTTTTTTTTAACTTTACGGAAAAAGCACACCATGCAATAATCTGAGACGGCGCTCAGATATAAACAACATTTCTCCGCCATTTTGGAGTCAACAGAAATACGAAATTACATTATAAATATTCCCTTACCTTTGATGATCTTCATCAGAATGTACTCCCAGGAATCCTAGTTCCACAATAAATTGTTGTTTTGTTCGATAATGTCCATTATTCATGTCCAAGTAGCTACTTTTGTTAGCGCGTTTAGTAAACACATCCAAACGCTCGTGCAGGTCCAGGCGAACGTCGGACGAAAACTTCAAAAAGTTATATTACAGGTCGAATAAACTTGTCAAACTAACTATAGAATCAATCTTTCGGATGTTGTTATTCTAAATATTCAATAACGTTCCAACCGGAGAATTCCTTTGGAATGCGCGTGACCAGGACCTGGCTCTCTGCCAGACCACTGACTCAAACAGCCCTCATCCGGCACAACATCACAGTAGAAATTTCATTCAACGTTCTACAGACTGTTGACATCTAGTGGAAGGCGTAGGAAGTGCAAACAGATCCATATCCCACGGGGATTTCAATAGGCGATTAGTTGAAAATCGACCAGCCTCAGAATTCCCACTTCCTGTTTGGGTTTTTGCCTGCCATATGAGTTCTGTTATACTCACAGACATCATTCAAACAGTTGTAGAAACTTCAGAGTGTTTTCTACCCAATAGTAATAATAATATGTATATATTAGCATCTGGGACAGAGTAGGAGGCAGTTCACTTTGGGCACGCTGTTCTTCCAAAGTGAAAATGCTGCCCCCTATCCCTAAAAAGTTAATGACTCCAACATAAGTGTATGTATACTTCCGACTTCAACTGTATATATAAACTCCAGTCGTACTTTATTAAAAGCCTTTTCAAAATCAGCTATGAAAACCATGCCTGGTTTCCCCGATAATTCATAGTACTCGTCTTAAATTATCTCCAATGTATCGTCCATGTAAAAAACTGATTAGTCTGATTAGAATTAATAATATCTGACAAAACCTTTTTAATTCTATGTGCCAAGCATTTAGATAGAATTTTTCCATCACAACACTGAAGTTTAAGATGCCTCCAATTTTTTAAACGGACTGGATCTTTATATATACCACTTGTATCCTGTTTCAGTAATAATGAAATCAGACGTTCTTGATGTGTGTCCGATAATCTGTCGTTTATATAGGAGTGGTTAAAACTTGCTAATATTGGTCCTCTGAGTATATCAAAAAATGTTTGGTATACTTCCACTGGTATGCCATCCAGGTTTGCACACTCTTGGCATTCTCTCAACCAGCTTCACCTGGAATGCTTTTCCAACAGTCTTGAAGGAGTTCCCACATCTGCTGAGCACTAGTTGGCTGCTTTTCCTTCACTCTGTGGTCCAACTCATCCCAAACCATCTCAATTGGGTTGAGGTCGGGTGATTGTGGAGGCCGGGTCATTTGATGCAGCACTCCATCACACTCCTTCTTGGTCAAATAGGCCTTTACACAGCCTGGAGGTGTGTTGGGTCATTGTGCAATTGAAAAACAAAATGATAGTCCCACTAAGCGCAAACCATGCTGGTTAAGTGTGCCTTGAATTCTAAATAAATCACCGACAGTGTTACCAGCAAAGTTCGTTCACCTACTCTGCGTCTCACAGCGGTTGGAACCACAAATCTCAAATTTGGCCTCCTCAGACCTAAGGACAGATTTCCACTGGTCTAATGTCCATTGCTCATGTTTCTTGGCCCAAGCAAGTCTCTTATTATTATTGGTGTCCTTTAGTAGTGGTTTCTTTGCAACAATTTGACCATGAAGGACTGATTCATGCAGTCTCCTCTAAATAGTTGATGTTGAGATGTGTCTGATATTTGAACTCTGTGAAGCATTTATTTGAGCTGCAATTTCTGAGGCTGGTTACTCTAATGAACTTATCCTCTGCAGCAGAGGTAACTCTGGGTCTTCCTTTCATGTGACGGTCCTCATGAGAGCCAGTTTCATCATAGCGCTTGATGGTTTTTGTGACTGCACTTGAAGAAACTTGAAAAGTTCTTGAAATGTTTGGGATTGACTGACCTTCATGTCTTAAAGTAATGATGGACTGTCGTGTCTCTTTGCTTAGTTGAGCTGTTCTTGCAAAAATATGGACTTGGTCTTTTACCAAATAAGGCTATATTCTGTATACCACCCCTAGCTTGTCACAACACAACTGATTGGCTAAAACACATTAAGGAGGTAAGAAATTCCACAAATTAACTTTTAACAAGGCACACTTGTTAATCGAAACGCATTCCAGGTGACTACCTGGAACAAGGCAAAGGGTGGCTACTTTGAAGAATCTCAAATCTCAAATATATTTTGATTTGTTTAACACTTTTTTGGTTACTACATGGTTCTATATGTGCTATTTCATAGTGTGATGTCTTCACTACTATTCTACAATGTAGAAAATAGTCAAAATAAAGAATTGAATAAGTAGGTGTGTCCAAACATTTGACTGGTACTGTATATATAATGTAAAGGCCTTAGTGAGCATAAATGCACATACATAATCCTTAAGAATTTTTATTCAGTTGTAGATTTAGGAGTACAATGGCAACATGGAACAATTCAGGTCAGATATAGGCTATTATGTCAGACAAAGTGTATGGAGTGAGACACTGTGGGGAGAGACAGTGCATTGCAACATCTTCACATACACTCACAAACACAAAACGTTTTCAGAAAAGGGGCAAAGTTCACGTCACGTTTCCTTAAAATAAGCCATAACATTCTAGAGGACACCAGACAAGGGAGAAAGAAAGAGGCAGGATGTAATATGAGGACCATGACCATGGTTGTATTCATTACATCTTGCAACTGAAATCAAACCAAACAGAACGAAACAGGGAGGGACCTACCTGAATTTGTCCAATAGAAACGTTCAATGAAAAACATTTTCCGTTCCTTTTCGGTTTTGCAACGCGGTCAGCATAATGAATACACCCTATGTGTACACTGACTGTGACAATGTCTTACCACAGCCTTGGACACGTCCAATACCATGGTGAAGAAGCAGGTGTTTGAGCTGCTTGCTGCCCTGAGCATGTTCTCCTCTGATGGGTACCGTCTCGCCCTGGATGCCCTGGACCATTACAAGGCAAGTGTCATACAGCCAGACAAGCTTTCACTAATTGACAGAGGCTACGGAAATATATACCATTCATCTACAGGATAAGTTGCCTGATTGTGATTTAGGAAGGATAATGAGAGAGAAAAATGCTGGGGGGAAAGTACACATAACAGTGTGTGTGATTTTGATGAAAGCTGACTGAAATCAGATATGACAAAAAAACATGTTACATGCTATTTCAGCTCAAAAGAATCTCATTAAATAGGATAATTAAAGTAATTTTTATTCATTCCATACATTACTGAATAACCATATGACTTAGCCCCTTGAAATGCCTTCTAGTGTACAGATGTTAGACTGCCTAAGTAACTTAATTCTGTTATCTAGTTACATCCATAGTTGTCAATACATTGATTAATGTTACTTTTTGATCAATATTGAACCATTCCGTGTATGGGGTGGGGGGTGGGGCTGTCCTCACACAGTGTGAGTGAATGATATACAGTATGTCTAATGTGTTAATTTGTCCCGCAGGGTGTGAAGACCCAGCTGTATCGCTTCAGTGTGATCATGAACGAGCTGCAGGCCACAGACAACGTGCCCTACATTGTCACCCTCCTCAGTGTCATCAACGCCATCATCTTTGGGAAAGATGACCTGCAACAGAGAGACAAGATGCGCAAGGAGTTTATTGGTACAGCGCATTGTTTATCTTCATTACTCAGCCACTTGGCAGAGATTCAGTTCATCTGCAAGGTCACACAGTGGCACATTGTTAATGACAAAATGTATACTGAACAAAACTATAAAACGCAACATGGAACAATTTAAAATATTTTATTATTTAAAATAAGTTATAATTGAAATATATTCATTAGGCCCTAATCTAAGGATTTCACATGACTGGGAACACGTATATGCATCTCTTGGTGACAGATAACTTTAAAAAAGGTACGGGCGTGGATCAGAAAACCAGTTAGTATCTGGTGTGACCACCATTTGCCTCATGCAGCGCGACACATCTCCTTCGCATAGAGTTGATCAGGCTGTTGATTGTGGCCTGGGGAATGTTATCCCACTCCTCTTCAATGATTCGGGCTAGGCCCCTTAGTTCCTGTGAAGGGAAATTCAAGACGATTCCATGCTTCCAACTTTGTGGCAACAGTTTGGGGAAGACCTTTTCCTGTTTCAGCATGACAATGCCCCATGCACAAAGTGAGGTCCATACAGAAATGGCTTGTCGAGATCAGTGTGGAAGAACTTGACTGGCCTGCACAGAGCCCTGACCTCAACCTCATCGAAAACCTATTGGATGAATTGGAATGCCGACTGTGAGCCAGGCCTAATCTCCCAACATCAGTGCCAAACCTCACTAATGCTCTTGTGGCTGAATGGTAGCAAGTCCCCACAGTAATGTTACAACATCTAGTGGAATGCCTTCCCAGAAGAGTGGAGGCTGTTATAGCAGCAAAGGGGGGACCAACTCCATATTAATGCCCATGATTTTGGAATGAGATGTTCAACAAGCAGGTGTCCACATTCTTTTTGTCATGAAGTGTCACTGGGTCCTTCTAGCTACTGTATATGCCTGTCCTCAATCTGTCCCCTATCTTGTCCCCAAACACCTGAAACTTGTGCAAACCTCATATTCAGGGATACAATTATGCATTTGTGTCTGGCATAGATGGTGTTACATTAATCTTTTTTTGTTTTTGAAAAATATGTGTTTTAATGAAGGGGAAATCAAGATTAGGCCTATCTACAGTATGCTGTAGTGCTGACATTGTTGAAGAAATATGGGCATAGTAGTAGGCCTATCAAAATTTGATAAACTGTAGTCTGTCATATATGCTATGCATAATATTATGGTTCTTGACAGGTTATTGTATTGTCTATCCCAATATTAGACCTCTGATTATTTATTTAATTAATTAGAAGAAGCGGTCTAATGCCGTGTTCAAAACAACTCAGAACTCACCACCCAGAACTTGGAAATCTCTGACTTCAGTGCGTTCAAGACAACTGGGAACTCAGGGGAAAAACTAGCTCCGAATGGTCATCCAACTCGAAATTCCATGTCAGAAACTCGGGCATCTTTCTAGAGCGTCAACCTAAAGATCACTTGATTTAACCTTTTTTTTCTCGAATTCCCAGTTGTCTTGAAAGCACCATTATATTAGGCTAAGTAGGGTATTCTCTATGAACAGGCTTTGATTTATGCCTACCTTTTTATAATGGCCTATTGGCGGCAGTCTAACAAAAGCTTGTCTGTGGTCAAGTCGCCATTCCCTTTCTTTGTGAATTTGCTATTCACGGTAAATGTGAAATACATTTGAGATTTTTTCAAAAAATTCTGTAAATGTAGCCTATTCGAAGTCGTTCCACATCACCACTCTACTGCAAATAGATTTTTGGTGCGTTCAAAACAACTGGGAACTCAAAAAATGCGAGCTCAGACTGAGAGAAATTGAGAAGTCATTGATCTTCAGGTAGGAGAATGCTGCATTAGTAACCAAGTGGGAAGGGGAATTTACCACATACGATGTGGAAAAATTCCTTTGAACGGACCTCCAACTGGTAATTACTGGTGGGAAACTCATCTATCATCCTGAGTTCCCACTTCTCCCAGATGCTGACCTCTGACGTCACCTAATAAGGAAATTACCTCGATAACAGCATTTCCTGCAGTTAAATGCAGCAACAAAAGATTATTTATAAAATGCAATCTATTAATATGATTTTTGAACACTATAATTTGTTTACAAGCATGATAGCTGTACTTTTAGTTTATGGTTTACACAGCTTGTTGGCCATTAGCCAATCAGTGTTTCTCAATGAATTCAAACCACCTGAATGCATCCAACTGGTATTTACGACTTCAAAACTGGTAAATTCCCACCTTCCACTTGGTTATGAATGCAGCAGAAGTCAAAGCTCTGATATGATGCCTGAGTTTTCGACTTGTATGTCACGCTCAAAACAACTGGGAACTCGGGAACTCAGAAATATCAGACTTTCGACTTTAGTGGGTTGTAAAAAATGAGCTCCGACTGGGAAAAATTATTTTGAACGCTGGTCATCCAACTCGAGTTCCCAGTTGTCTTGAACGCACTGAAGTCTGAGGTCGAAGATTTCCGAGTTGTCATGAACGCACCATAATTATGTCCTAATCGCTCACCTGCAATCGACTTCACTCGCTGATTCCAGATCATATTCCGCAGTGTTCCAACTTTTTAATAACCTACTACAAAGTAGGAAACTGATCATTTGGGAGCTGGATCGTTGTTTTTGTGACTGTCTTTATTAAATGCAGTGTTTCTGTTTTATAGGATTACAATTACTTGATATACTGCCCAAATTGAGGTGAGTGCCTTGACTTACTTCCTCGTTTCATTGTGACCTTTTTGTCATGTGCAGATAAGAAATGCCCATGCATTGGTCAAGTACAATATAGTTTGAGTGAAATGTTAAACAAAACCTTTGTTACTTGCACATTTGTCAATAATTTTGTTGATTTGATGTGCAAGTGGGAAATAAACATTGTAAACAGGCTACTTGCTCAATAGGCCCTTTTTAATTGTGTGTTTGTGTCTGTGTGTCTGGTGTGTGAGAGACAGAGATGAGGAGGATGAGGACTTGATCATTCAGTGTGAGGCGTTTGAAGAGGCCATGTCTGAGGATGAGGAGGAGCTGCTGAGGGTCTATGGAGGCATAGACGTGAGCAGTCACCAGGAGGTGTTCATCACCCTCTTCAACAAAGTGAGCACAGCTGTCAGCTGCACTGCCATAACACTGCATGTCACCTACTCATGGCTAGTTCCGTAAACAACAAAATTATGCACTCAAAATAAGGTTTGGTTGTGTGTTGTTCAACCTCAAGGTGAGCAGCTCTCCGTCGTCCCGCCAGCTGCTGTCCATCCTACAAGCCCTGCTGCTGCTGGGGCCCGAGAGGGCTGACATCTGGCAAGCCCTGGAGGCCATCACTAACCGGGCCATTCTGCTGGATCAAGACTGTGAGTCATCACGCTCCTGACACATTCAATAGTTCAATAAGCTGACCCCTAAGACTGTCTCTTATACACATCTGATGTGTATAAGAGACAGCCCCTAAGAGAGTTATGGGCAAAGGACTGCAGTCTGGGTGAACAGCGTGCGTAGGAAAAATGGTTGTCTTGGTTACTTGTCAACAAAATTCAGTAGATTTGAGTGTTTGTGTGTGATTCTGTGCTCCAGCTCATATGGACTCTTGTGAGATTATTATGCAACGCCTGGTGTTCTCCAAGCGCAGGACAGCTGGTGTCGATGCTGTGGATGGTCTGCCACCCAAGAAGATTGATAAGGCTGTTCAGACCGACATGGTGGATGATGACCAAGAAAGACTGACCAAATGCTCCACAAAAGTGTCCTCTCCTCCACTACCCCCTCCACCTTTCCTATATCCCAATATGATGGGACCAGGTCCCATTCAGTGCCCACCTCCCCCTCCTCCACCCCCCACTCCACCATTACAACACATTGGAGGTGGAGTACCCCCACCACCAACTCCTCTACTAGGGATGCAGGTGCCCCCAGGGTGCCCTCCTCCACCTCCACCTCCCCCACCAGGAATGGGCGGTGGAGGACCTCCACTACCCCCACCCTTGCCCGGTATGCCAGGCCTGCCTCCTCCACCACCACCTCCCCCTGGCATAGGTGGCATTGTGGTGGCCCAGAGTAGCCAGTCCCTGGGGTATGCCTCTGCTGCTGCCTCCAAGGCAGGCCGTTGCCCCACCCTGAGGATGAAGAAGCTCAACTGGCAGAAACTCAGAGCTGTCACTGGTGAGTGGAAAACCTTGGCATCTCTCTTTAATGATCCTCCCCTGTGTTTACAGAAGCAGTCTGCTCTATGTAGGAGGGGAAAAGATTGTCTGGTTACATACTTTTTTGTGAGGTAATTCCAGATGTGTTGTGGTTATTCTCTCCCTCCTTTAATATACACACAGATGGTCATTCCATGTGGACTTCAGCTCAGAAAGACACTCCTCGGGAGCCCAACTACTCCAGCATTGAACAGCTGTTCTGTCTCCCAGTGACCGAACACAAAGATAAGGGGGCAGCTGCTCCTGTCAAAAAGGAGCCTAAAGAGGTGCACTGGTCAACACTCATTACAGCTCTCGTATCTGGAGCACACCAGAAACATGGCTCATTATGAATCCTAAAACAACCTCTCAAACAAAATGTCTATTCCCCTCTTCTCTCTACAGATCTCCTTTATTGATGCAAAGAAGAACTTGAATTTGAACATATTTCTCAAGCAATTCAAATGGTTAAGTAATTTGTCATTAAGTCGGTATTGATATCAATGTTTTTACCCCATTGAGCTTACTTTTTTCTCCATGCTTCTCTATCTAGCTCTCATGATGAGTTTGTGGTGTTGATTCAGAGTGGGGATCGCTCTAAGTTCGATGTGGAGGTCTTGAAGCAGCTTATTAAACTCTTACCTGAGAAACATGAGGTACTGTAGGTACCAGATGTTCACAATGTTTGCAAATCACCTTTATTAATACAGCAAACATGGTGGTTTTGACTAAAGAGCCTCCCTTTTCTGTCTCAATTTAGATAGATAACCTGAAATCCTTCCTGGGAGAAAAATTAAAGTTGGCCAATGTAGACCGATTCTACATCACTCTCCTGGCTGTACCATGGTAACTGCTGTTCCTTTTATCGTTTTCATAATTCCTGGCACCTCACTGGATACTCTATGTAGAGAAGAATCTCTGGCTGTGATAGTTAACGGAATCTGGTGTCTGTTTTTGTTTGGCCCTAGCTTGACTTGTCTTTTTAAATTCCCAATGGTATCTCTCTTCCCTGCCATACCATCCCTACTTCGTATCCTCCTTCTCGCTCTCGTGTCTACCCACAGTTACGAGCTGAGGATAGACTGTATGCTGCTGTGTGAGGAGACCACCTCAGTACTGGACATGCTCAAGCCCAAAGCAGAGGTGGTTGAATCAGCATGCCAGTGTAAGTCAACACCAACTTCCCTGTGTAAACACCAGTGGTGGAAAAAGTACCCAATTGTCATACTTGAGTAAAAGTAAAGATACCTTTTTATAGAAAATGACTAATCTGAAAGCCACCCAGTAAAATACTACTTAAGAAAAAGTATTTGGTTTTAAATATACTTAAGTATCAACATTTTATTTCTAAGATATACGTAAGGATCTATAGTAAAACATTCCTTATATTAAGCAAACCAGGCGGTACCGTTTTTTAAAGATTTACGGCTAGCCAGGGGCACACTCCAACACTCAGGCGTAACTTACAAACGAAACATGTGTTAAGTGAGTCCGCCAGATCAGAGGCAGTAGGGATGACCAGGGATGTTCTCTTGATAAGTGTGTCAATTGGACCATTTTTCTGTCCTGCTAAGCATTCAAAATGTACCAAGTACTTTTGGGTGTCAGGGAAAATGTATGGAATAAAAAGTACATTACTTTCTTTAGTGAAGTAAAAGTTGTCAAATATAAGTAGTAAAATACAGAACCCCAAAAAATGACTTAAGTAGTACTTTAAAGTGTTTTTACTTAAGTACTTTACACCACTGAAACACTCATGTTACAATGATTGCTTTATGAATCCATTGCATATTTTTGTAAGCTAGCAGAGGATACAGTAAAGTTTATTATTTAGAATTGTGTTTGTTAGAACTGTCAAGAGTGGTAACTGTTATATGCTGTTCTATGTAGAACAAATTGTTGCTTTGTGCTGGAAATGTTTTAACAACTAAAGTGTTGGTTTTTCAAAATGTCTAAAAATGTATTTTATTTGCATAGAATGTTTCATTAAAAAAAAATCTCCTCAGGTCTCAGAATGAGCACTCTCATGCCAAGTTTCTGCAGGCTCATCCTTGATGTGGGAAACTTCCTCAACTATGTAAGTAAGGACTCTCGAAACGATGGCATTCCTACCTGACAAAGTAATGTTAGGATATCAGTTAGCCTGTAATAGCTTTTGTGCCGAACCCACAAGTGTTTCAAGTGCCAAGCTTATGGTCATTTTGCAGTAGGTAGGGAGATTCCTAGATGTGTGCAGGAAGGCATGGGACTAAGGAATGTGTAGTACTGGTGAAGAAAAAAAAGGTATGTGTTAACTATAGAGGTGCCCATGTTGATGAGGATCAGAAGTGTCCAGTGCGAGAGAGACAGGTTGTCAGTCAGTTGTACTGAAGGTATCGTATCCTGAGGCAGTGAGGACGATGGGTCAATGTTGAGGGATCATAAGAGGCTCCCAGTGGGTAGTAGACTTTTACCAGTACAGAATGATAGGTCTACGAATTAAATGTGCTTCAGTAAGGTTGGCTTTTTGGTGTTCATTGCCATGGTTATCAACTGTAACGCTGAAATGGAACGTAAATCACAGAAAATAGGTTTTGTGGCAGCTGCAGAGAAGTACTTGGGTTTTCAAGATTTTACTGCAGAAGAGTTACAGGGAGTGTTGAATGGGAGTGTCCCGTTCTCCCAGACCGTCGATCAAATGGGGTGGTGGGTTTTTAATGAATGTAGGGTTAGTTGGCAGGCTAATTTTTATTTTTTCCCTTTTTGCATCACAAAGTATAATGGATTTATACTCCAGTCCAGTTGGTGGTGGTAATGTACCATTAATATTGAATGCCAACAATTGTTAAACCCCACCGATGAAGGATGACATTCCACTCACCCGTAAACATGCAACACTTATGCAGTCTGAAAAGCTCTAACTCCTGACTCTCTGCTTGCTCACAGGGAAGTCACACAGGGAACGCTGAGGGCTTTAAGATCAGCTCTCTGCTGAAGCTGACTGAGACTAAGGCCAACAAGAGCCGCATTACCCTGCTCCATCACATTCTGGAGGTAACCCTATTATAAATAATAGTTAGTGCTTTTCTGAGGATAAAAACGACTTTGGTCAGTGCTCCTCACAGAAACCAAACATACTTCACATGGACAATCAAATCAAAGTTGGAAATCATAAATAAACTCATGACTTGTTTACAGGAGGCAGAGCTGAACCACCCAGAGCTGTTGAACCTTCCTGACGACATTGAGATTTGTGAAAAGGCAGCTGGGTATAAAACCCTTTTTATTCAAACAATTGTTATGAGTTCTGCAATTGATAAACAAATGATTCAATTACATTAAAACATTTATAAATATTGCCTTTTATCCATCAGAGTCAACCTTGACTCCATTCAGGCAGAAGCCAGTGCCTTACTAAAACGACTTAAAGAAGCGGCAAAGAAAGTCACCAACTCTGTGGACGATGTAAAGGAGCAGTTTGAAAAGGTCATTGAGGTATGAAACCAGTGAATTGTATTCTATTGTAGTTGCCTCCCAATAATGACTTTTTTCAACTCTTTTGGAGGTCAACTATACACTAGTGTTCTTTAAAAGGCAATGGTTCAACCTCGTTTCCCTCCCCAAGGAAAACCTGGAGGCCTGCCTGGATTTGGAAAAGCGGTTTGCAGAGATTGTGAGGAAGAAGAGTGACCTGGCCCTCTACCTGTGTGAGGATGCAAACCAACTCTCCCTGGAAGAGCTCTTTGGCACCATTAAGACCTTCAGGGGGCTTTTCATCAAAGCCTTAAAGGTCAGAGGAGCACATCACTAATAGACGGAATTCCACAAGTTTGGATAAATGTTAATAATGCATACTGATTTCCATCGCTAGTACATTGAAAACAGAGGTTTGGTTACGAAGTCTCCTCATCCTCTTTCCCAATGTTCTATGTACTTCCACAGGAAAACAAGAGCAGAAAAGAGCAGGCTGTGAAGGCGGAGAAAAGGAAGAAGCAGCTTGAGGAGGAGGAATCCAAGAGACAGAAGGGGGAGAACGGAAAAATAAGTGAGTTCTTCTGATGGTCCATATCTCCTGTCTGTCAGGAGTCTGTTTTGTATTCCCACTAAGACGATAGAGTAGCCTGCCATGTGGTATCTTAATACATCTCTTTCTCTATCCTCTGTCACCAGTCCGGAAAGGACCCCCACCACAGGACGATGGCTGTATTATCGACCACCTCCTTAATGATATCCGGAAAGGCTTTCATCTCAGGAAGACCCGGCCCAGGTGCGAAACGGATAGCCCCCTCTCTTGTGAAATGAATAGGGATACGGGCCAGCCTGGTAAGGACAAGACGACTCTGACCCTGTCCTGTCTCCAGCTTCACTCCTATACTGAACCATAACCAGGCTTCGCCGATATATAGTACCAGTCAAAAGTTTGGAAACACCTACTCATTCAATTCTTTATTTTTACTATTTTCTACATTGTAGAATAATAGTGAAGACATAACTATGAAATTACACACATGGAATCATGTAGTTACCAAAGAAGTGTTAAACAAATCAAAATATATTTTATATTTGAGATTCTTCAAAGTAGCCACCCTTTGCCTTGACAGCTTTGCACACTCTTGGCATTCTCTCAACCAGCTTCACCTGGAATGCTTTTCCAACGGTCTTGAAGGAGTTCCCACATATGCTGAGCACTAGTTGGCTGCTTTTTCTTCACTCTGCGGTCCAACTCGTTCCAAACCATCTCAATTGGGTTGAGGTCGGGTGATTGTGGAGGCCAGGTAATTTGATGCAGCACTCCATCACTCTCCTTCTTGGTCAAATAGCCCTTTACACAGCCTGGAGGTGTGTTGGGTCATTGTCCAGTTGAAAAACAAATGATAGTCCCACTAAGCGCAAACCAGATGGGATGGCGTATCGCTGCAGAATGCTAGCCATGCTGGTTAAGTGTGCCTTGAATTCTAAATAAATCACTGACAGTGTCACCAGCAAAGCACTCCCACACCCCTCCTTCTGCATGCATTCACTGTGGGAACCACACATGCGGAGATCATCCGTTCACCTACTCTACGTCTCACAAAGATAAGGAAGTTGGAACCACAAATCTCAAATTTGGACTCTTCAGATTAACACCAGTCTAATGTCCATTGCTCATGTTTCTTGGCCTAAGCAAGTCCCTTCTTCTTATTGGTTCTTTTAGTAGTGGTTTATTTGCAGCAATTTGACCATGAAGACCTGATTCACACAGTCTCCTCTGAACAGTTGATGTTGAGATGTCTGTTACTTGAACTTTGAACTTTGAATGACCTTATCCTCTACAGCAGAGGTAACTCTGGGTATTCCTTTCCTGTGGCGGTCCTCATGAGAGCCAGTTTCATCATAGCGCTTAATGGTTTCTGCGACTGCAATTTTCCGCATTGACTGACCTTCATGTCTTAAAGTAATGATGGACTGTCGTTTCTCTTTGCTTTTTTGAGCTGTTCTTGCCATAATATGGACTTGGTCTTTTACCAAATAGTGCTATCTTCTGTATACCACCCCTACCTTGTCCCAACACAACTGATTGGCTCAAACGCATTAAGAAGGAAAACAATTCCACAAATTAAGGCACACCTGTTAATTGTTATGCGTTCCTGGTGACTACCTCATGAATATGGTTGAGAGAATGCCATCATGGCAAAGGGTGGCTACTTTGAAGAATTGCAAATATAAAATATATTTTGACACACTTTTTTTGGTTACTACATGATTCCATATGTGTTATTTCATAGTTTTGATGTTTTCACTATTCATCTACAATGTAGAAAATGGTACAAATAAAGAAGCCCTTGAATGAGTGTGTCCGAACTTTTGACTGGTACTGTATATTAGGGGGGTAGATTAGCTTTAATATTGCGGATGGATTGTGGCTTCCATCAATGTAATTGTCTGCTTCATTTCCAGTCTCCCATATTTTCCCCTAACCCTACCATACCTCCCCTAATTGGAGTAAACTAATGGACAACAACACTTAGGCTTCTACTTCCAGCTTATACATACTATATGCATTTTACAGACACAGTACATTTTACAATAGTTGTTTTGTTTTTACATTTACATTTACATTTAAGTCATTTAGCAGACGCTCTTATCCAGAGCGGCTTACAAATTGGTGCATTCACCTTATGATATCCAGTGGAACAGCCACTTTACAATAGTGCATCTAACTCTTTTAAGGGGGAGGGGGGGGTTAGAAGGATTACTTTATCCTATCCTAGGTATTCCTTAAAGAGGTGGGGTTTCAGGTGTCTCCGGAAGGTGGTGATTGACTCCGCTGACTTGGCGTCGTGAGGGAGTTTTGTTCCACCATTGGGGTGCCAGAGCAGCGAACAGTTTTGACTGGGCTGAGCGGGAACTGTACTTCCTCAGGGTAGGGAGGCGAGCAGGCCAGAGGTGGATGAACGCAGTGCCCTTGTTTGGGTGTAGGGCCTGATCAGAGCCTGAAGGTACGGAGGTGCCGTTCCCCTCACAGCTCCGTAGGCAAGCACCATGGTCTTGTAGCGGATGCGAGCTTCAACTGGAAGCCAGTGGAGAGAGCGGAGGAGCGGGTGACGTGAGAGAACTTGGGAAGGTTGAACACCAGACGGGCTGCGGCGTTCTGGATGAGTTGTAGGGGTTTAATAGCACAGGCAGGGAGCCCAGCCAACAGCGAGTTGCAGTAGTCCAGACGGGAGATGACAAGTGCCTGGATTAGGACCTGCGCTGCTTCCTGTGTGAGGCAGGGTCGTACTCTGCGAATGTTGTAGAGCATGAACCTACAGGAACGGGTCACCGCCTTGATGTGAGTTGAGAACGACAGGGTGTTGTCCAGGATCACGCCAAGGTTCTTAGCACTCTGGGAGGTGGACACAATGGAGTTGTCAACCGTGATGGCGAGATCATGGAACGGGCAGTCCTTCCCGGGAGGAAGAGCAGCTCCGTCTTGCCGAGGTTCAGCTTGAGGTGGTGATCCGTCATCACACATTGATATGTCTGCCAGACATGCAGAGATGCGATTCGCCACCTGGTCAGAAGGGGGAAAGGAGAAGATTAATTGTTTGTCGTCTGCATAGCAATGATAGGAGAGACCATGTGAGGATATGACAGAGCCAAGTGACTTGGTGTATAGCGAGAATAGGAGAGGGCCTAGAACAGAGCCCTGGGGGACACCAGTGGTGAGAGACACGTGGTGCGGAGACAGATTCTCCGCACGCCACCTGGTAGGAGCGACCTGTCAGGTAGGACGCAATCCAAGCGTGGGCCGCGCCGGAGATGCCCAACTCGGAGAGGGTGGAGAGGAGGATCTGATGGTTCACTGTTATCAAAGGCAGCCGATAAGTCTAGAAGGATGAGAGCAGAGGAGAGAGAGTTAGCTTTAGCAGTGCGGAGCGCCTCCGTGACACAGAGAAGAGCAGTCTCAGTTGAATGACTAGTCTTGAAACCTGACTGATTTGGATCAAGAAGGTCATTCTGAGAGAGATAGCAGGAGAGCTGGCCAAGGACGGCACGTTCAGAGTTTTGGAGAGAAAAGAAAGAAGGGATACTGGTCTGTAGTTGTTGACATCGGAGGGATCGAGTGTAGGTTTTTTCAGCAGGGGTGCAACTCTCGCTCTCTTGAAGGCGGAAGGGACGTAGCCAGCGGTTCAAGGATGAGTTGATGAGCGAGGTGAGGTAAGGGAGAAGGTCTCCGGAAATGGCCTGGAGAAGAGAGGAGGGGATAGGGTCAAGCGGGCAGGTTGTTGGGCGGCTGGCCGTCAACAGACGCGAGATTTCATCTGGAGAGAGAGGGGAGAAAGAGGTCAAAGCACAGGGTAGGGCAGTGTGAGCAGAACCAGCGGTGTCGTTTGACTTAGCAAACGAGGATCGGATGTCGTCGACCTTCTTTTCAAAATGGTTGACGAAGTCATCCGCAGAGAGGGAGGAGGAGGGGGAGGAAGGGGAGGAGGATTCAGGAGGGAGGAGAAGGTGGCAAAGAGCTTCCTAGGGTTAGAGGCAGATGCTTGGAATTTAGAGTGGTAGAAAGTGGCTTTAGCAGCAGAGACAGAAGAGGAGAATGTAGAGAGGAGGGAGTGAAAGGATGCCAGGTCCGCAGGGAGGCGAGTTTTCCTCCATTTCCGCTCGGCTGCCCGGAGCCCTGTTTTTAGTCCCTTCAGCTACCCTCAGCCCCTCCACTCCAGGAAGCATTGGGCGTTTTTAGCTTTATTGCAGCCACTACCAATTACACTTGCTTAATTTCATCAAGAATGTGTGCTTGGTTGTGCTTCTTTGTGTATTTTATTTAACAGCACTTGCCAGATTTAAACATCGCCTGCTTAATTAAGAATGATGGAATGTTAGGAATGCCTGGTACAGTAGACCTGCTCTTCCTCTCCAAGCATTAACAGAACCTCTCTCACCTGCAGGATCAAGTGTCAAGCCTGTAAAAGATGTCGAAGCCTCCAGCATTCCCATTCCCACCCAACCCCAGGCAGAGGAGAGGGCAGCAAGAGAAGGAGTGAACGGATGCCCCAGCAAACCCAAAGAAAAATACCCAAAAGAAACAGCTTTGGCAAAGACTAACCAGCTCCCAGCTGAACTCCAGGATGGAGGGGAGCCTCTGCCAAGCCTCCCCACAGACAATTCGCCACCTCCGGCGATACTAGGAATGGATGTCCTAAATAACACCCCAAGCCACTCTACCTTCACAGACCTGGCTGAAATCAACCAGAATGTCAACAGTGGCCTGGTGACAGAGGACTTGATGCCTGAGTGCTCACAGAGCAATGGAGAGGGTCAACTTAATGGAGCCTGCACACTGGCTGTCGCTGATATGGACATGATTATAGAGAAAAAGCTGATGGGAAAAACCATTGGCCAAGATGATGTTGAAGGTAAGAGCAGCAGCATGATGGTAAAGACTCTTAGACCAGATGAGACTGGGGATGACAAGATGGTGGCACAGGATGACGGTGTAACTAACAGACACCGAGACACCAATGGCAACAAGTGTTTGGTCAGTGCGGTGCAAAGCGTTCTGGCTTACGATGTGCACGATGGAGTGGACTCTAAAGATCTGCTCTCATTGGTATCCGAAGCTCTGCCTTCTTTTAAGTCGGGACCCCTAACACCAGAGGATAAAAAACAGCAGAAGCTATTTAGAAGAAACAAAAATAAGAGTAATGAAGGTAATGTATTCATTCATTCTAATAAAGATGTTTGGAACTGTGGTCTCCTGACGTGTATGAAAGGGAGATGTTGTCCCCTTTTTTTATGTGGTTTTATTGCATTTTACATTTTATATAGTGTCTGATCATTTGGTGCTGTTTTTAAAACTTAAGTTTTAGCATGAATGTACTGTTTTTGGAAATCGATCTTAAAAACCTCCCATTTACATCACATTGAGTCCTTTCATGATCATCATGTAGTTTGTTTTTCGTGTTTTTTTCTCTGACTCTCTAAAGCACAAGGTAACACTGGAAAGGGACACCCTAAATGTAAAAAGGGGTGTGTGTTGCAGTGAGGTAGGTCAAACGACTGGATGGAAAACTAACTGGTGCAAGCAGGAACATTTAACAACCCATCAGCACCAAGCCATGATTTCAATTAACAGACGTGCGTCGGTCTAACCGGGATCTGGTTTAATCTGATTGTGTCTTGTCCTGCTATTAACACTGTCCTATTCAGTAAAAATCTATAAAATCCCTGGTATTCAAATTGTAATAACTCAAGATAAACCACTTTGTCTGGCATCTTGGCTGCTACTTTATGCCCTGTTGTCAGCCTGAATCTTGTATCTTGACAAGACTTAAGCTCAAACGGACACCTCATAAACGCCACAGTTGAACATTTATAATTTACACACTTCGATGTCATACCTCAGCGGGAAGACCTTGCTTAGCACTTCTCTTTTTTTGAAGGAGTTTTTCTGTCTTTGTTTCCTGTACCTCCGTACCCATATGTTGTTGAACTGCCCAACCTCACAACAACCTAAACAACTAAATGGATTATTTAACCTACTAACACAATTACTTTTTTCGTGCTTCTTGTAAACTGTGTCCTTTTGTAAGTCTGTCTTTTCTGAAAGATGTTTTAATTTAAATTAATTTAGTGCTTTAATGATCTAGAGACTGATGCAACCAGTAGCACTATATGATTATTTTGGAAATGAAATGGCATAAGAAACATAATAAAAGTCCATTCTCACCCCTGCCAAGCCTCTTTCTGATCCATCAAATGCAATAGTAACTACAAATGTTGGGATATTATCGGCATACTATTTTAAAGTCATTGGTATGCCATTTGATTCCTTCAATCTACTAATTTCAGTCTGTCCTTTCCCTAGGCGATTCCCGGAAAAGGAAGTCAAGAGGGAAGGAAATGTTGAGATGATTTTTTTTTCTCCCATACATGGTTTGTGCACATTGCAATGGACTAGGTCTACGTTATATTGGACTAAATTGATTCCTCCAAGAAGATATCAGCATGTTCTTTCTTCCTTTGGAGGATTTTGAGTTCTTAAATATTGAAATCAACTGAAAACCTGCCATTGTTCCCTGGCCAGGTTGATTTGTAGCCGACCAAGAGGCTGAGTCATGAACATGTTCCCATGCAGCCTGTTATGTTCCATGAGGCTACTACTGTCTGTGGTCTCTGCACAGCCTCAATCTCAGCAAACCTACTGTCACTTTTGAAATAAATTAATGATATATGTTGAAAAGAAAAGAAAATTCCCTTATTTTTACATTATGGATTATTTGAACATCTATAACAGCTGAGTTCATCTGACTGAGGAAGTAGATAAAGGGCCACATTGCCAAAATCCCAAAGTATCCCTTTAACTAAGGTCTGTCTCTCACCTTGCAGTTCACAACCTCTGCCTCTTTATAACCTGTAGTCAGTCCACATGTGCTTAGTGTCGAGCACCTCTGTTTGCAGCGGGTGAAAAGAGATTGCCTACTGTAGGCTAGACCAAGCACATGGAGTAATGAGTAGGACCGTGTTTTCACATGTGAAAGTGATTGCTTTTGATAAAAACGCATTATCTGCAATCACAATGAAAATAACTAGTTTGAAAATTCAAACATTTTATGGGAAAAAAATGTGTTTCTGAAAGATGCACCATGCTGCCTTGTCGACAACATGACAGTGGCACAAATTACTGTTAGATTTGAGAAGGACACTCCTCCCTCACCGCTTTTTCCCTTTCACGCCATGGGTCATAGACCAGTGCACCGCGGCTCAGGTTAATAGAACTCCCTCGTTGTTTACCAACTCCGGTCTTCAAGTACCCCTAGCCGTACACATTTTCATTGTAGCCCCCGGACAAACACACCTCATTCAACTCAAGGGCTTGATGATTAGTTGACAAGTTGAATCAGATGTGCTTGTCTGGGGCTACAATAAAAATGTGTACTGATGGGGGACTGGATTAGGGCAACAAGCGGATAAGGCAGTGACGTAGGAATGGCAGGTTGTCTCGCTTCCTCTTCCGTCTCTGGTGAAGCTCTTGATTCACCTGGCTAGAGGTTATGCGGTGGGTTTCCAGCTGACCAAGAGGTTATGCAGTGGAGTCCAGCTGAGGCCACTATGAAGAAGATGGGAGATCACCTGGAACCTAGGGTGGAGATGAATTAGAGTGGGGGTATCTCTGAGTAAAGTTCTGTCAAGATAATGTCAAGTCAAATTTGAGTGTCTCTGCCTGACTGACTGTCAGTCAGTTGCTACTCAATGCATAGTCTACCTCGGTAGAGTGTTGCATGGTGATAAACTTGGCTCCTACCTCGGTTGACAGACTTTTTCCTGGCCCCAGCGATGGTCAGCAGACTGCACCGAGGGGTGAAGGACAGCAGAGGATCTGATAGGTGCTCAACTCTCCTGCAATAGAAGTGTTGAATGCAGAATAAAGCATATTTCATGGTGATTGGGTGTCAAATTACTCCTTGCCAATAGTTAAGAACATCTGTGGCTAGGCTAGTCCCAGATGTGTATGTCCACTCACCCACATCTAATCATAGAACGGGGTCAAAAAAGTTATAGAAAGGATGAGTGAGAGATAATTTACCATCATAGTAGGAGTGCTGATCTAGGATCAGGTCGACTCTGTCCATATAATAGTATTCATTATGATCTTAACTTTTGCAGTGGTGGCTGGTGGGAGGAGGTATAGGAAAACAGCCTCATTGTAATGGCTGGAATGGAATAAATGGAACGGTATCAAAAACATCAAACATATGGAAACCATATGTTTAACTCCATACCATTTCAGCATTACAATGAGCCTGTCCTCCTATAGCTCCTCCCACCGACCTCCACCTCTTTTGAAAATTCTTAGTCTGGAGTGTTCTCTTGGGTCAAAGTGAACCGTGTACATTAATTAAATATGAATTAGTACTGTAAATCCATATGTTCCAGCTAGCTAGCTAGCACAGGCATATTAGCTAACATGGGATACCTACTTGTATCAGCTGTTATAGATTAACTCAATGACAATGAGCACCCACATGTGCTCCAGTAAAGTTGCCCTCCAAGGCCACAACCACTCTGTGACGCCAACTTAGAAATTTTGTTGCTAGATTTAGCAACTTTTCAGACTACCCTGGCAACTTTTTTTTCAAACAGCACCTAGCAACAAATGTAGCTACTTTTACAAATGTATTTGGAACTTTAAGCAACTTTTGAAAAGTGACTCAAACGCTAAAATGCACGCATATTCCCTCTAAATGACACAAAAACGATTTTCTCTGTCACACACTCAGTCACAACAACACACGTGCCTGGCTGCAAAAGTGCGTTGTGAGTGACGTCAGCAGCAGGCGCTCAGCTGGTGCACAGGCAGCAGCGGCAATTTCAGCAAATTGCAAGTCTTTGTTGTCTGACTGCAGCAGTAGTACTGGTTCGACGAGCCAAACCCAATGAATATAGTTGGGTCACGAATGTTTGATCTTGAACAGAACTTACAACATCAATCAACATGCCTCAATCAAAAATGTACAGCCAGAAGTACAGAAAAGAGTGGGAGTCTGTACCTGAACAAATGTCAAATCATATTTTTTGCCGAGATGGCCAGTCAATTTGAGTAACGTTATTGTGTATTCTACGTAATGACGCAGTTTTACGTTATCACGCAATGACATCACAACGACTTTTAGCAACAAATCAACCTGCCTCTAGCAACTTACCCTGAAAATGATTTGGCAACACTGCAACCACTCCTCCAGTAGGAACTCCTACAGACAGACACGCAGTTTGAGAGCTGGGCAGATTAGACAAATGTTGCTATTCATAGTTTGCACTTCCGTCACTGGGTCACGTCATACCATTGTTATGAACGTTTTCAAGCCGCCCTCTGCCGGCGGCGCCATAGTGGTGCCCAAAAGTGATAGACGGAGGCTAATGACTGTTTCATTTACATTACACTATAGGGGCATGGACATATGATGTCATTGCTAAAGTAGGCAAATGTTTTGTAGGAAACAACTTTGCCATTATTATCAAGTTATCGCTATTCATAACTAGCTACAATAGTGATCCCCTCAAGAGTAGCTCATTTCAGTTCATCATTCATATAGCTTGCTAGCTAGATAGCTGGCTGTGCTAGAAATGATATAGTCATCCTAATAGTTTCAATGCACCTTCCAAATGTGAAATTACAACACAAAAGGACACTTACCTAAGGCTGTTCGTCTATGTCCTCTTGGTTATGAAGGTAGTTAGCTTAGTGAGGGAATGCACAATTATATATACAGGACCAGTAAAAGGTTTGGACACACCTACTCATTTTTTATTTATTTTTACTATTTTCTACACTGAAGAATAATAGTGAAGACAACAAAACTATGAAAGAACACGTATGGAATCATGTAGTAACCAAAAAAGTGTTAAAAAATATTTGTTATATTTGAGATTCTTCAAAGTAGCCACCATTTGCCTTGATGACAGCTTTGCACACTCTCAGCATTCTCTCAACCAGCTTCATGAGGTAGTCACATGGAATGCATTTCAATTAACAGGTGTGTCTTGTTAAGATATAATTTGTGGAATTTCTTTCCTTAATGCATTTGGGACAATCAGTTGTGCTGTGACAAGGTAGGGGGTGTATACAGAAGATAGCCCTATTTGGTAAAAGACCAAGTCCATATTATGGCAAGAACAGCTCAAATAAGTAAAGAGAAATGACAGTCCATCATTACTTTAAGACATGAAGGTCAGTCAATCTGGAAAATTTCTTCAAGTTCAGTTGCAAAAACCATCAAGTGCTATGATGAAACTGTCTCTCATGAGGACCGCCACAGGAAAGGAAGTCCCAGAGATACCTCTGCTGCGGAGAATAAGTTAGAGTTACCAGCCTCAGAAATTTTAGCACAAATAAATGCTTCACAGAGTTCAAGTAACAGACACATCTCAACATCAACTGTTCAGAGGAGATTGTGTGAATAAGGCCTTCATGGTCGAATTGCTGCAAAGAAACCACTACTAAAGGACACCAGTAAGAAGAAGGGACTTGCTTGGGCCAAGCAATGGACATTAGACTGATGGAAATCTGTCCTTTGGTCTAAGGAGTCCAAATTTGAGATTTTTGGTTCCAACCACCGTGTCTTAGTGAGAAGCAGAGTAGGTGAACGGATAATCTCCGCATGTGTAGTTCCCACCGTGAAGCATGGAGGAGGAGGTGTGATGGTGTGGGGGTGCTTTGCTGGTGACACTGTCCGTGATTTATTTAGAATTCAAGGCACAGTTAACCAGCATGGCTACCACAGCATTCTGCAGCGATACGCCATCCAATCTGGTTTGCGCTTAGTGGGACTATCATTTGTTTTCAACAGGACAATGACCCAACACACCTCCAGGCTGTGTAAGGGCTATTTGACAAGAAGGAGAGTGATGGAGTGACCTGGTTTGGGATGAGTTGGACCGCAGAGTGAAGGAAAGCAGCCAAAAAGTGCTCAGCATATGTGGGAACTCCTTCAAGACTGTTGGGAAAGCATTCCAGGTGAAGCTGGTTGAGAGAATGCCAAGAGTGTGCAAAGCTGTCATCAAGGCAAAGGGTGGCTTTTAAAGGGTGGCTACTAAAATACATTTTGATTTGTTTAACACTTTGTTGGTTACTACATGATTCCATATGTGTTATTTCATAGTGTGGAATAAGTAGGTGTGTCCAAACGTTTGACTGGTACTATATACACACTACCTTTCAAAAGTTTGGGTCACTTGGAAATGTCCTTGTTTTTGAAAGAAAAGCAAATTTTTTGTCCATTTAAATAACATCAAATTGATCAGAATACAGTGTAGACATTGTTAATGTTGTAAATGACTATTGTAGTTGGAAACGGCAGATTTTTTATGGAATATCTACATAGGCATACAGAGGCCCATTATCAGCAACTATCACTCCTGTGTTCCAATGGCACGCTGTGTTAGCTAATCCAAGTTGATCATTTTAAAAGGCTAGTTGGTCATTGGAAAACCCTTTTGCAATTATGTTAGCACAGCTGAAAACTGTTGTTCTGATTAAAGAAGCAATAAAACTGGCCTTCTTTAGACTAGAATACGTGGACAACTACAAATACCTAGGTGTCTGGCTAGACTGTAAACTCTCCTTCCAGATTCATATCAAACATCTCCAATCCAAAATCAAATCTAGAATCGGCTTTCTATTTCGCAACAAAACCTCCTTCACACACGCCGCCAAACTTACCCTAGTAAAACTGACTATCCTACCGATCCTCGACTTCGGCGATGTCATCTACAAAATAGCTTCCAATACTCTACTCAGCAAATTGGATGTAGTCTATCACAGTGCCATCCGTTTTGTTACCAAAGTGCCTTACACCACCCACCACTGCGACCTGTATGCTCTAGTCGGCTGGCCCTCGCTACATATTCGTCACCAGACCCACTGGCTCCAGGTCATCTATAAGTCTATGCTAGGTAAAGCTCTGCCTTATCTCAGCTCACTGGTCACGATAACAACACCCACCCGTAGCACGCGCTCCAGCAGGTATATCTCACTTGTCATCCCCAAAGCCAACACCTTTGGCCACCTTTCCTTCCAGTTCTCCGCTGCCAGCGACTGGAACGAATTGCAAAAATTGCTGAAGTTGGAGACTTACATTTCCCTCACTAACTTTAAACATCAGCTATCTGAGCAGCTAACCGATCGCTACAGCTGTACATAGTCCATCTGTAAATAGCCCACCCAATCTACCTACCTCATCCCCATATTGTTTTTATTTACTTTGCTGCTCTTTTGCACACCAGTATCACTACTTACACACCATCATTTGCTCATCATCATCTGCTCATCTATCACTCCGGTGTTAATCTGCTAAATTGTCATTACTTTGCTACTATGGCCTATTTATTGCCTTACCTCCTCCTCATGCCATTTGCACACACTGTATATAGACTTTCTTTTTTTTCCTATTGTGTTATTGACTGTACGCTTGTTAATTCCATGTGTAACTCTGTGTTGTTGTTTCTGTTGCACTGCTTTGCTTTATCTTGGCCAGGTCGCAGTTGTAAATGAGAACCTGTTCTCAACTAGCTTACCTGGTTAAATAAAGGTGAAATATATATATATATATATATATATATATATATATTTTTTTTTTTAATAGTTCAGTATCTGGAGCATCAGCATTTATGGGTTCGATTACAGGCTCAAAATGGCCAGAAACAAAGCACTTTCTTCTGAAACTCGTCAGTCTGTTCTTGTTCTGAGAAATGAAGGCTATTCCATGCGAGACATTGCCAAGAAACTGAAGATCTGGTACAACGCTGTGTACTACTCCCTTCACAGAACAGTGCAAACTGTCTCTAACCAGAATAGAAAGAGGAGTGGGAGGCCCCGGTGCACAACTGAGCAAGAGTCTAGTTTGAGAAACAGATGCCTCACAAGTCCTCAACTGGCAGCTCCATTAAATAGTACCCGCAAAACACCAGTCTCAACGTCAACAGCGAAGAGACGACTCCGGTATGGTGGCCTTCTAGGCAGAGTTGCAAAGAAAAAGCCATATCTCAGACTGGCCAATAAAAAGAAAATATTAAAATCGGCAAAATAACACAGATATGCCTTTTTCATGTGAATGCAGACGGGCAAATGCAAAAATGAGCTGTGCACACACATTATGCTGAACATCTCGGAAAGCAGTACAATGAGACAAAGTTGGTGGGAAGCTCAGGAGACAATGACACTGTCATGGTACACTGTGGGCCTATGCGCCGTTCCACAAGTGTGGCTTCATATTGCCGGGGTCGGCACCCTTTTTCATGTGGAGTGCCAATTTAGGTCTACAATTTATCCTACCATTTCGAAAGATTAGAGTGCCAGTTATGAATTTCATAAAAGCATTGTAGTCTACCTAACTGCCCAAAAAAATTCTAACTGCCCACCAACGGAATAATTATATTTGCCTTGCTTTTTATTGACATCAAACAAGTTTTATATTAACATGTGAACTTGAGAGACAGGGCTCCTCCCCATGCAGGCGCGGTTCGAGATCGGGGGAGAATTCATTACGCCGAATCTGTTGCAAAACGTTTCTTGAACGGAAGCTAACAGAACGAAACGGGGAGGGACCTACCTGAATGTGTCCAATAGAAACAACTGTTTGGACTAATAATAATGCCTACTGCGGTCCGTGCGTCCTGACATCACGGAGACATTGATATGGCAATGCTACTCTTGGAAACATTCTAGTCTGTTTCGGACGTACAGCATAAGCAACATCATGTCGTTTAGCTGGTCAGCAAAAGACCACAAGAGTTATACAAATCCACCCTCCAACCCAACCCAAGGGTTGAAGCGGCCACGGAACGACACAGGGAACAAAGTGACAGTAGTGCTCGGTGCGCAATGGGGAGATGAAGGCAAAGGAAAAGTCGTCGATTTATTGGCGACTGAGTCTGACCTTGTTTGCAGATGTCAGGTAATATCGTGTGTATATGATACGATATTAATGCAACGTTCACATACTTGAACTGACAAAAGTTATATCATCATGTCATTGCATTATAAGCATGGTTGCTGTAAAATTCATGGTGCGTCTTTAGCAAATTGTGTTCCAACACATCGGAATCAGTGACTGTCACTGTAGCCTACAGTGTGACAGGTGTGCGTCAGGCATTGGAAAATGGTTGAAATAGCAATTTTTTGTGATATCCTCGAGGTTATAAGGGAATTTAGGATCAATAAAGTTCCGTTTTGTTTTCTATTTTATCATTGCAGGAAATTAGTTTAGATTGAATTGTTTAAAAAATAAAAAAAAATCCTTGGTGGACTATTACTCGTTCTTCAATTTCAACTGAATTTGTATTTATTGACTTGACTGGAGTTTAAATTAAACTTTTCAAATTGTAATGCTATTGACTGGTTATTTGTCTCTTCTTACGACATGATCATTACAAGCATATTCTCTCAACTGGGGATCCATACATCACACATCACTAAATTGTATCTATCTGAAGACCTATACAGTAAAATGCTCAAATAGACCGAAGTACCAACATATGGCAAAAAGCTAAATTCACACAGTACTGCTGGGGGAAGGAAGCATTAGAGCACAATTAGATCAATACTCATAGAATTACAAAGGGTTATTGATATCATAAAGAGGGTGTCATAAACTATTCTACTATATAGAGCTTGACCACCTTAATGAAGATGATGCCAATAATGACACTTAGGCAAAGTTTCTTAAGATCAAAGTTTCTCTTTGACCAGCAAAGAAAAACAAAACTTGCTCATAAATCATTTATTGGGAGACTAACAGTGTAAAGTCCATTACACAATTTTTGTGTTGTACTCTCCATTGACAGTAGGTCACAGCACTGAGCACTCTGTGTACTTCTTCAGCCAGCCCCACCCACTGGGCTGGTGCAGGGTCACATTCCCAGTGTGACTTGACATTTAGAAGGCCAGGTCTTAGCCGGGGTGACGGAGTGTAGGGTCTAGCAGCCAAGTCTGTTAAAATAGTTGGTAGGGGGTAGCTTGGTGACAAGGAGGGGGCTTAGACTCTATTACACACTGACTAAAATAAGATTCTACATTTGCTCTGGATGCATGGCCAGTGGATGTCCTGGCAGTTTTATGTCCATGTTCTGCTCACCCTTTACGCAAAACAGCCATAAATCAAATCAATAACTGTCCTTTGGTGAAATCAAGCTGCTTGACTTTGGTGACAGTTGGAGGTTTGCTAAACACAATCTTGTTTTGATCTTCTAGGGCGGTAACAATGCAGGCCACACAGTGGTAGTGGAAGGCAAAGAGTATGACTTCCACCTTCTCCCCAGTGGAATTATCAACCCCAAAAGTATATGTGTCATTGGTGAGTGTTTCTCTACTCTTTATCCCCATGTCCACTAATTCCAGTAGGCAATGGTCAGTATGTTCTTATCTAGCATATGTTCCCTTGTAGGTAATGGCGTAGTCATACACCTACCAGGTTTGTTTGAGGAGGCGGAGAACAATGAGAAGAAAGGTAAATTCAATATTTTTAGAATAACAGTCAATGCTGTAGTTGTCAAGTGACTTGGAAACCATTATAGTATCTTTTTCTCCATTCTCTGACCAGGTCTCAAAGGCTGGGAGAAGAGACTAATAGTCTCTGACAGAGCTCACCTTGGTATGTGTGTATTTTTCTGGTTTCACAAATGAAGCGAAGATGTATACAGAATATGTGATATTTTTATCTGCATAATGTACTAAGTATACAAAACATTAAGAACACCTGCTCTTTCCATGAGATAGACTGACCAGGTGAATCCAGGTGAAAGCTATGATCCCTTATTGATGTCACTTGTTAAATCCACTTCAATCAATGTAGATGAAGGGGAGGAGACAGGTTAAAGAAGGATTTTTAAGCCTTGAGACAATTGCGACATGGATCATGTTTGTGTGCCATTTAGAGGGTGACTGGGCAAGACAAAAGATTTAAAGGAAAAGTACATCTTTGGGTATTTGTTTCATTAGTCCATTGTTGACGTAGTCCCAAAATGTTTTGCTTGTCACCAATCAAGTTTTCAAGATATATAACTGAAAAAATACAGAAATCATCCCCGTATGATGCATTTTGCATCATATGATACTGAATTTTGAAAAATACAAAATTAATCATACAGGGATGATTTCTGTATTTTGCAACTCAATATTTGGTGTTCCTAATGTTTGGTATACTCAGTGTATATTTGTGTATTGTGCTTAGAGAAAGGATTACATTTATTTTGCTTTTATCTTTCAACAGTGTTTGATTTCCATCAGGTTGTGGATGGAATTCAGGAGACCCAGAGACAAGCAACAGAGGGAAAGATGTAAGGGTAGGGAAGGCAATGGTTGCTTACATAAAGGTAGAGAGTACAATGGCCAACTGTCAATAGAAATCCCAGGACTTCAGTCAATCACTTTCACAGCTGATGGAAAATTGCAAATGCTACTTTGTAATCCCCTCAACTAAAACAGGTGTGTTTTTCTCATGACAGAATTGGAACAACCAAGAAAGGCATTGGACCCACCTATGCCAGCAAGGCATCTCGCATAGGACTGCGTGTCTGTGACCTGCTGGGAGACTTCAAGGAGTTCTCTACCAAGTATGCTTACTGACAGACAGGACACAATATAAACATCTAAACCTGACATACAATAAATGTTTTGAGAGTCCAACAGTATATGGTTGTAGCTGTCTCAAGACTTTACTCTTGAACTAAATTGACCCACTAAAGTGAAAGGTAATAGAGATTGAGATTATTTGGGCGTTTCTTTCAGATTCAAGAACCTTGTCGAACAGTACCAGTCCATGTACTCATCCCTGACAGTTGATACTGAAAGTCAGCTGAAAAAACTGAAGGTATGTGGTAAATCCCCTCTGAATGAATAGTCATGGGCTACAGATATATTAGATCTATGAGACTTCTTGTTGTCTTGTACTGTGCAGGAGTATGGAGAGAGGTTGCGGCCGATGGTTCGGGATGGAGTCTACTACATGTACGAGGCTCTTCATGGACCCCCAAAGAAAATTCTGGTGGAAGGGGCCAACGCTGCCCTCCTCGACATTGACTTTGGTAAGAAATGTCATGGTCCCATTGCGGACTGTTATAGAAATAAATAGAGCCCGCACACTCCTAAGCTCCAACGTGGGCCTTTATTCACAAACAAACAATCTTACATTGAGGATCGTGCCAATGATAAGATGGACAAGAAAGTGTGATGGTTAAATGGACAACTCATCTGTATGTACATTTATTTCCCACTTTCTCTCTTCCCTTTAGGCACATATCCTTTTGTTACCTCATCAAACTGCACCGTTGGTGGGGCATGCACTGGTCTTGGCATCCCTCCCCTGAATATTGGTGAAGTGTATGGTGTATCAAAGGCCTACACCACCAGGGTGGGAATTGGTGCCTTCCCCACGGAACAACTCAATGTAAGAGCTCATTCATCTATATGGACATTCTTGACTCTCTCAATAAGGAGATTCTATTGTAACGATTAAAGATGAACAGCCATAGCAAGACTTGAACCGATGACCTTGAGTGAGAGAGTGCACTATCACCTGTGCCATGAAGGTGAAGACCTCTTAGCAGAGGTTGTAGTGCATTTACATACAGGAAGGGTTAGTAGTTTGATATATACAGTTTGTTTGGACATGTTGTTTTCTTTTGAGGTACAAGTTGAGTTGGATATGTATAGTAAACCTAGTGTTTAAGATCATATGACTCTCACACATGTAGGAAGCCTGGTATCAAAAGGCGCTACCTCTGTGGCCAGCTGTCAGATTGTGTGAGAGCCCTATTACAACACTCTTTAGCTCTCATGCTGATCACATGTTCAAGGCCTAAATTTAGGCCAGAGTCAGGGTTCAAGATAGATATACTGTCTGGCCTGGGGTTATGTAACCTAACATGAGAACTGTCCATGGGGTTTCTGGTCAACATGTTTCAGCTTGATCCCTCACTCCAACTGTAAATGTATTGCATTACTAAGCTTTTTATTAAATCAATCACATTTATTTTATAAAGCCCTTATACAGATACTCAGTCTAAAACCCCAAAGAGCAAGCAATGCAGATGTAGAAGCACAGTGGCTAGGAAAAACTGTGAAGAAACCTTTTGTAAGAGTACATGGTCATTAAGGCCAGATCGTTCTTCAAGATGTTCAAATGTTCATAGATGACCAGCAGAGTCAAATAATAATCACAGTGGTTATAGAGGGTGCAACAGGTCAGGAGTAAATGTCAGTTGGCTTTTCATAGCCGAGCACTCAGAGGTTCGGTGAACAGGTCAGGGTTTCATAGCCGTAGGCAGAACCGCATGAACTGGATCAGCAGCACGACCAGGTGGACTGAGGACGGGGACAGCCAGGAGTTGTCAGGCCAGATAGTTCTGAGGCATTGTCCTAGGCCTCAGGTCCTCCGGGAGGGGAGACAGAGAGGAGAGAGAGAAAGAGAGAGGAGAGAGAGAAAGAGAGAAATAGAGGGAGCATACCTAAGATCACACAGAGCACCATATCAGACAGGATAATTAAAACAGATGGGACAGACTGACGCTAGCCCCCTGCACATAGACTATTACAGAATAGATACTGGGGACTGATAATGTGGCTCCGTCCAAAGTTACCTCTGGACAGGGCCAACCAGGCAGGATGTTACCCCACCCACTTTGCCAAAGCACAGCCTCCACACCACCAACATTATATCAACAGACAACTAACTAACTGCCCTAAGACAAGGCTGAGTATAACCCACAAAGATCTCCCCCACCGCACAAGTGTTTATTTGTAATACTTTTTTGTAATAAAAACTATTAAGATTGGTGTCCATAAGTGGACAACACTGAAGTATTTGACTATTGATCAATCAAATGATCTATTCTAAATAACGGAGTGTGTTTTGTGCAGGCGACAGGTGAGCTGCTGCAGACAAGGGGTCATGAGGTGGGCGTGACCACAGGCAGGAAACGTCGCTGTGGCTGGCTGGACCTGGTCATCCTGAGATACGCTCACATGATCAATGGGTTCACTGCGTGAGTGGATATGACTGAAAGGCAGGCTGCCAAATCTGAACTCTTTTTGAATATCTGACCCTACTCTTTACCACATTCACATTCTACATGTTAGTCATTTAGCAGACAGTCTTATCCAGTGAGACTTACAGTTAGTGCATTCATCTTAAGATAGCTAGGTGGTACAATCACATATCTCAGTCATAGTAAGTATATTTTTCCTAAATAAAGTAACTATCAGCAAAGTCAGTGCAAGTAGGGGAGAAAAAAGTCAGGGGCGAGTGTTAGTTCACGAAAGGCAAGTTATTTTATTTGTTATTTCTTTATCTGCCTTGTTCAATGTGCTGTATCTGTCTGTGACTGCTACTCTGAATGTAACTCATGTAGTAGTTTTCATCTCTTTCCTGAAATGTGTTAAACAAATAACATTGCTTCCTTAAAGCATTGCTTTGACAAAACTTGACATCCTTGATGTGCTGGATGAGATCAAAGTAGGAGTGGCCTACAAAATCAATGGCAAAAGAATTCCCCATTTCCCAGGTATGCTCTCTAAATAATTCGATTCAAAAGTACTGTACCAAACTAGGCCTACCCTGTAAAATAGACATTTATAGAATTCATGAAGTATTATCTAAACAAAAACATTTAATTTCTCCTCTGATTTATAATGATCTTCATCCTTCACTCACATAGCTGACATGGAGCTGTTGCACAAAGTGGAGGTAGAGTATGAGACCTTCCCCGGCTGGAAGAGTGACACGTCTGCAGCCAGGAAGTGGAATAATCTCCCCCAGAAGGCTCAGAACTACATCCGCTTTGTGGAGAACCACATTGGAGTACCCAGTAAGTTACATATAGGATACAGGGTGTTCCTGCTGACCCAAACTGATAACAAAATAAATCCTTCTTATTGGACAAGTAGGCCTATAGGTCGTAGTAGTAGTACCTCCTTCATTTCAAAACATTTCAAAACATTTTCTTCAGTTGCATGTCTACTGAACATGACCCAGTTTTAACCATACCATAGTCCAGCATACTATTACTGACCCCTATATAGGAAACTGAAGAGCCAACTGAGTACCAGGGACATGGCTTAAATGTGCCAGTAGGGAGCACTATTGTCTATATCATAACTAGTACCCAGTTCTGCAAGGATGATACTAGTCTAGTGCAAATGTTTTGGGGATGTGTTCATGTTTTTTGAAATGTCCTTTGTCATTTCTCTCTACAGTTAAGTGGGTCGGTGTAGGAAAGTCCAGAGAGTGCATGATCCAGATGTTCTAGAGAGTTTACCTCCTCTCTCCCCAAGATGGACGCACAAAGATGTGGCATGATGTGACATATGTTTGCAACCCCCAAACTGTCTAATATTGGGTAAAAAAAACTTATGCCAACAGATTTGTGTAGCTTTGAAACAATGTTGACTGGTAATGTTGGTAACTTTACATCTATCTATGCAGTGCTTCTCATCAGTAAGTTGCCTTGTGATGATGTCGGCCAGAAAGTCCTATTACTGACCCAGGAGTAAATCTTACCTTGTGCCACACAACAAACATGAAAGATAAAAACACATCCAATAACTTTTCCTCCTGTGTAACCTTACCTGCCTTACATCTACTGTTTCAGTTTTCTTTACTCATTTATCACACAAGCAGAATACACATATTTTGTATCAACCAGCTGTTTGTTTGCACATGTTTAGGAGTGAAACATTGTGATAAATAATTGTCATCCTTGTAAATGCAAGTTATTTTGTAGTAGGCTAATATGGAATTTGATTTGTCTTTGCTAGCTACAATTTCATAAGCAAGACCTAACAAAGCATGAGTAAATGAGATGCTGCCTCACTGGAAGCTTTAAAATAAAACGTATATGATTGCTACATAACTTGGTATTTTTACATTTTATGCATTGAGGAATGATAGTATGTAGCTAGTAGTGATATTAAAACTTGAGTTTTCTTAAACATTGTAACAGAATGCATCACTAACATTCATTAACTTGCGATTGTGGTTTGAGACACTAGTTTGAGCAGGGTTTGAGTGAGAAAACGCTCAGTGTCATGTGATAAGAGGTCCAAGATCGGATTGGTTAGTTAGCGCGCTAGTGTATTTTCCGCTGAGGTAGCTGGCTATAAGAACGGTATTTTGTTTCTCCCTGTGTTGAATCAAGCAATTTTGGACTCGTGTTCTTTGCAGAAATGACTAAAAGAGCGTGTCCTTTCGCGGAGTCATTCTCATCACAGTATAAAATCCACGTTGGACAAAAGGAGTTGAATCATCACGACGTATTTGGGAACACGTACAGACAAGAGGTCTACGGTAATGTTTGCTGGCTAGCTAACCAATTATTCAGCTATTCGCTAACTTAGTAATGCTAGCTAGCTGGCCCTACGCTGTTTGCTGTTGTTTAGCTAGCTTGTACCAGATAAAACTGTATTAGCTAGATTACATCATACTGTTAACTAGCTAACTATGCCAAATATTCATGTCAAGTGATTAGCTACTTGATAGTAACGTTAGCTATATAGCTAATCCACCCATGACAGGCATTTAATGCAGTTTATGCCTTTGGTGGCTATTTCTAGGAAGCCACTACCTAGTTAATCGTAAACTCACGTAAACTCGTACATCGCCTTGGTCCGTACAATTGCCCTTATGTTAGCGCCCCAAAAACGTAATGCTTCCAGATCAACTGTAATGTCAATACCATTGTAAAGCACAATTTCTCCCCTTTCCAACAGAATCAATTACATGACCTAAACGCTGCCCGTTTCTGCATAATTCAAGCAGGCAATGACCCCGTTGGGTCTTATAAAAATTGCTTTTTAAAAATGGTACCGATTTAATCTTTTTTTTTAAATATATCTGTAATAATGACAATTACAACAATACTGAATGAACACTTTTTTAACTTAATATAATACATAAATAAAATAAATGTAGTCAAATAAATAATGGAACATGTTTAAATAATGCAGAAACGGTGTTGGAGGATAAAGTAAAAGTGCAACATGTACTATGTAAAAAAAATCAAACTTAAGTTCCTTGCTCAGAACATGAGAACATATGAAAGCTGGTGGTTTTTTAACATGAGTCTTCAATATTCCCAGTTAAGAAGTTTTAGGTTGTAGTTATTATAGGACTATTTCTCTATACCATTTGTATTTCATAGACCTTTGACTATTGGATGTTCTTGTAGGCACTACTGTATTGCCAGGCTAATCTCGGGAGTTGATGGGCTTGAAGTCATAAACAGCGCTGTGCTTCAAGCATTACGAAGAGCTACTGGCAAACGCAGGAAAGTGCTGTTTGAATTAATGCTTATGAGCCTGCTGCTGCCTACCACCGCTCAGTCAGACTGCTCTATCACATATCAAATCATAGACTTAATTATAATATAATAAACACAGAAATACGAGCCTTCGTTTCTGGATTTGACCATATTAATGACCTATTATTTCGAAAACAAAATGTTTATTCTTTCAGTGAAATACGGAATCATTCCGTATTTTATCAAACGGGTGGTAACCTTAAGTCTAAATATTGCTGTTACATTGCACAACCTTCAATGTTATGTCATAATTATGTAAAATTCTGTCAAATTAACTACCTTCTTTGTTAGGAAGAAATGGTCTTCACACAGTTCAATGAGCCAGACGGCCCAAACTGCTGCATATACCCTGACTCTGCTTGCGCTGAACGCAAGAGGAGTGGCACAATTTCCCTAGTTAATATAGCCTGCTGACATGAATTTTTTAACTAAATATGCAGGTTTAAAAAATATATATACTTGTGTATTGATTTTAAGAAAGGCATTGATGTTCATGGGTAGGTACATTGGTGCAATGATTGTGCGTTCTTTGCGAATTCGCTTTTGTTAAATCATCACCCGTTTGGCGAAGTTGAAGTAGGCTGTGATTCAATGATAAATTAACAGGCACCGCATTGATTATATGCAACGCAGGACAAGCTAGTTAAACTAGTAATATCATTAACCATGTGTAGTTAACTAGTGATTATGTTAAGATTGATAGTTTTTTATAAGGTAAGTTTAATGCTAGCTAGCAACTTACCTTGGTTCCTTGCTGCACTTGCGTAACAGGTGGTCAGCCTGCCACGCAGTCTCCTCGTGGATTGCAATGTATTCGGCCATAATAGGCGTCCAAAAATGCAGATTACCGATTGTTATGACAACTTGAAATCGGCCATGCCGAATAATCTGTCTGCCTCTACTTTACATCCCCTGCTATATTGTAGATAGAGTTACCTGTCTAACAGAACAGAAGGTTCTTTAATCTAATCAAATCAAATTTTATTTGTCACATACACATGGTTAGCAGATGTTTAATGCGAGTGTAGCGAAATGCTTGTGCTTCTAGTTCCGACAATGCAGTAATAACCGACGGATGGAAGCCTCCCTGATAGTCCAGGTATAATCAGGAATTCCCCAGGGAAGCTGTCTAGGCCCATTGTTTCAATCTCTACTAATGACATTCCACAGGCTTTGAGTGAAGCCAGTGTGTCTATGTATGCGGATGACTCAACACTATACATGTCAGCTACTACAGCGACTGAAATGACTGCAACACTCAACAAAGAGTTGCAGTTTCAGAGTGGGCGGCAAGGAATAAGTTGGTCCTAAATATTTCTAAAACTAAAAGCATTGTATTTGGGACAAATAATTTACTAAACCCTAAACCTCAACTACGTCTTTGAATAAATGTGTAAATTTAGCAAATTGAGGAGACTAAACTGCTTGGAGTAATCCTGGATTGTCATGGTCAAAACATGTTGATACAACAGTAACTAAGATGGGGAGAAGTCTGTCCTTAACTTCTCTGGGATATGTGGGACGCTAACGTCCCACTTGGCCAAAAGCCAGTAAAAATGCAGAGCGCCAAATTCAAATAAATTACTATAAAAATCAAACTTTCATTAAATCACACATGAAAGACACCAAATTAAAGCTGCACTTGTTGGAATCCAGCCAACATGTCTGATTTCAAAAAGGATTTACGACGAAAGCACACCTTGTGATTATGTTGGGTCAGTACATAGCCACAGAAAAACAGATCCATTTTTTCAGCCAAAGAGACGAGTAACAAAAAGCTGGAATAGAGATAAAATGAATCACTAACCTTTGATCATCAGATGACACTCATAGGACTTCATGTTACACAATGCATGTATGTTTTGTTCGGTAAAGTTCATATTTATATCCAAAAATCTGAGTTTAGGCGGGACGCTACTGTCTCACTTGGCCAAAAGCCAGAGAAAATGCAGAGTGCCAAATTCAAATAAATTACTATAAAAATCAAACGTTCATTAAATCACACATGAAAGATACCAAATTAAAGCTACACTGGTTGTGAATCCAGCCAGCATGTCAGAATTCAAATGGGCTTTTCGGTGAAAGCAAACGATGCTATTATCTGAGTTAGCACCATAGTAAACAAAGAGCGAGAAGCAAATTTCAACCCTGCGACACAAAACGCAGAAATAAAYATATAATTCATGCCTTACCTTTGACGAGCTTCTGTTGTTGGCGCTCCAATATGTCCCATAAACATCACAAATGGTCATATTGTTCGATTAATTCCGTCGATATATATCCAAAATGTCCATTTATTTGGTGCGTTTGATCCAGAAAAACACCGGTTCCAACTTGTGAAACGTGACTACAAAATATCTCAAAAGTTACCTGTAAACTTTGCCAAAACATTCCAAATTTCTTTTGTAATACAATTTTAGGTATTTTTTAACGTAAATAATCGATAAAATTGAAGACGGGATGATCTGTGTTCAATACAGGATTAAAACAAACTGTAGCTAGCTTTCTGGTCATGCGCCTCTAACTAACAGTACACTTCCAGTGACCCTCGTTCAAGATGGCCGTACTTCTTCATTACACAAAGGAAAAAACCTCAACCAATTTCTAAAGACTGTTGACATCCAGTGGAAGTGGTAGGAACGGCAAGAAGGTCAATTAGAAATCTGTATTCCCAATGAAAACCCATTGAAAAGAGTGACCTAAAAAATAAAAAAAATAAAGATCTGAATTGTTTGTCCTCGGGGTTTCGCCTGTTAAATACGTTCTGTTATACTCACAGACATGATTCAAACAGTTTTAGAAACTTCAGAGTGTTTTCTATCCAAATCTACTAATAATATGCATATCTTATCTTCTGGGGATGAGTAGCTGGCAGTTGAATTTGGGTATGCTTTTCATCCAAACGTGAAAATGCTGCACCCTATCCTAGAGAAGTTAAACCTCCAAACAAGCTTCAATGCCATACAACCCTCCTTCCATGGCCTCCAACTGCTTTTAAATGCTAGTAAAACTAAATGCTTTCTCTTCAACCGATTGCTGCCCGCACCCTCACTCCTGACTAGCATCACTACTCTGGACGGTTCTGACTTAGGTATTTGTAGTTGTCCATATATTCTAGGTGTCTGGTTAGACTGTAAACTCTCCTTCCAGACTCAAAATAGAACATGTTAAATCTAGAATTGGCTATGTATTTCGCAACAAAGCATCCTTCACTCATGCTGCCAAACATACCCTCGTAAAACTGAATATCCTTTGGCGATGTCATGTACAAAATAGTCTCCAATACTCTACTCAGACTACATCCTATTTGCTATCACAGTGCCATCCGTTTGTCACCAAAGCCCCATATACTACGCACCACAGCGACCTATATGCTCTCGTTGGCTGGCCCTTGCTACATATTCGTCTCCAGGTCATTTACAAGTCTTTTCTAGGTAAAGCCCCGCCTTATCTCAGCTCACTGGTCACCATAGCACCACCCACCCATAGCACGCTCTCCAGCAGGAATATTTCACTGGTAATCCCCAAAGCCAACACCTCCTTTGGCTGCCTTTCCTTCCAGTTCTCTGCTACCAATGACTGAAACGAATTGCAATAATCGCTGAAGCTGGAGACTTATATCTCCCTCTAACTTTAAGCATCAGCTGTCAGAGCACCTTACCGATCACTTTACCTGTACACAGCTCATCTGTAAATAGCACACCCAACTACCTCATCCCCATATTGTTACTTATCCTCTTTCTCTTTTGCACCCCAGTATCTCTACTTGCACATTTCACTCGTGTTGATGCTAAATTGTCATTATTTTGCCTCTATGGCCTATTTATTGCCTTACCTCCCTAATCTTACTGCATTTGCACACACTGTACATAGATTTTTCTATTGTGTTATTGACTGTACATTTATCCCATGTGTAACTCTGTTGTTTTTGTCGCACTGCTTTATTTGATCTTGGCCAGGTTGCAGTTGTAAATGAGAACTTGTTCCCAACTGGCCTACCTGGTTAAATAAAGGTGAAATTAAAATAATAAACTGCTAGTATGTGTTAATAATCTCTCGGCACCTATTCCAGAAAAGACAAAGGACCTGCTCTTCAATGGTACCAAAGCTGTCATGGGGAAAATCTGGAATATAGATGCAGAGAAGTGCTCAGTAATACAGCCATCGGGGTCAGGTATGAAACCTGATGTGAGCCAGACACTCCTGAGGGGACAGACACTGATTGGGCAGGATGGCAGACTACAGAGAACTACACCTGTTCAAGGTAATGAGCTTCTCATGTAAACTGCAACGTTTCACCCACATCTGAGAATGGGCTGAAGGGAAACCACTACTATCACACTTGGAATCGCCATTCCAACTTCATTTCAGGAAATGATTACTGTTTAGTACAGGGGTGTCAAACTGCTGGTTGTGTATAAAAATGAATAATAATTTGTCCAATTAAGACTTAAACAACTAGGGCCGGGACAATACCAGTATTGCACTATTTTTTTTAGACGGGTCCTTTAAAAACTTTCTGTATGTAAATATTGTGTACCATGGGTTGTAAAATAAGGTAATGCAACTCTGGATGATATGTTTGTTTCAACATTAGGGCTGTTTTTCCTAAAGAAGTTAAATCAACTTCGTGTTTTGTTTCCTTGCCGCGATACTGGTATTGTCCCGGGCCTATATGCAACCAGTTGATGTGATTTTCGGACTCATCTGTGACCTTACAGGGGAGTGTGAACCCACAGATACTTGGCTCTCTGTGTGATGAGTTTGACACCTGTACGTTAGTACATGAGACTGACACTTGCCCACAATTGGGATATTTTGACATTTCCAGAATGGTCTGTGTGTATGGTTGTCTCTCAGGTTCAGCGTTGGCTCCAGTGGGGTGCTGTGTGTGTCAGAAGGCCCAGGGCACCAGGAGGCCGTGCTCCCAGTGTGACCGCCCAGCCTGCCCCTCCTGCATCCAGCAGTGCGCCAGCTGCTCCAGATCCTGCTGCTCTGTCTGCACCGTCATCGAGTAAGTGACACCCCTCACCCTTCTCTTTCATCCACTGAATTAGCCTCTTTTTTTTGTCAGAGGGAGCATCTCCTCCGAGTTGAGTAAAAACGGCAAGCACTGCATCTACTGCGATTTCGCTATCGTAGTGTAATGACCTCACGAAGTCGTAAATTAAATAATTTCTATGGTATATGGAGTTCTCGACTTAGTTTATTCTCAACGGTCACACAGGATACCGTGTGGGCAACGCCAAATCTAATAAAATCAACAGGAAGCTCACTTTGTCAGGATGTACTAAAGGGGCAGAACAATAGACTGCATGGTCATATAACGGAACCTGCACTGCCCCCCAATTGAATTAGGTTTTGCTCAATATCCCAAATGCCTGTATCGCAAGAATCAAGGTTTCTTTGAATTCATGTTTATGCATTTTAGATCGGCTTGTTCTCGTGTATTTTTGGTCTCGCCTCCTTCACTCCTGTGCTGTGCACCTTCCTATTAACACCAGAGTTCTGTATATAATGACGAGATGATCATGTCTCCGCCCTAACAATGAAAGTCGTTGTCCCAAAGGCACGTGACAAGCTTAGGTCCAAAATAAGCCCATAGAAACGCATTGGGCTTATTTTGGCGAGAGTGAAACCTCTCGCTTCGCCTTTTCCTTTGTTTACACACCAAGCCCCTCCCCCTGCAACTCACACTAACAAAATTGAGAGGTTACCTCTTCCTCTCTGACAAGCGGTTTCAATTTGCTATTTGTGTGAGAGGTTTGGTCCAACAATCGGTCATGGACACCGAAACAGATTATTTTAGTGTAATAGAAAAATGTACCTTTCTAACGATACATGTTTGTCTCAACTACTCAAATTGTGCGCAGAGCACACATTACTAAAACAGGAGTATCAATGAACATTGATTCTGGAAATGTAATTCTCAGGTTGTCACATTGCGGTACCGCTAGCAGCATTTTAGTCTGACTGTTATACTGTATAGTCTGTTTATAAATGTGCAATAAGCATAACACTAATGTAAGGATTTGGCAACACGTTCTCATTCTGAGAAATAAGGTAGGCCTCATGATTTTTACATCTGAACAAAGTGGACAGTCTAGCATGCTGTTCAGTTGGAGATGTGTGTTCTTAACAATTCAACTGTTCTGCATCGTTAGCTAGCAAATGGATCCAAGTTGGTTAAACTTGAAATATAAAGATTAGCTGGCTACGTGTACTTGAGACTGTGACGTGTTAATTTTCTATAATGCCTGCTACAATAAATTAGTCATTATTAGTGAATGTGCATTATGCATGGTTTTCGTTTTAAATTTGTAACTGGGCATTTTCATAGACTTGAAAGCCACATCAGTGATTATTGCAAAAACAGGTTAAACTAATTTGATAAAATAAATTGATTAGTGAGGCTTATTTAGCTTAATTTCACATGCCTTGAATTCATTAGATTATTGCTGACTGAAATGCCTTGTATTTGAGCTTTAAATGTACAAGAGCTTATTTAGTAAGTCTATAGTGAATTGCCTAAGTTAAGGGAAAAAGTGATTTTTAGATCGTGTCACCCAGCTCTAGACTGGACCTGCATAACTGGTACATGTGCACTGACAACAGGCACAACTTTCCATGAGGGTACCTATGATGGTATGCAGTATTTTATGATTTAAGCAAGCAGTACAGAGCATCTAATGTCTCTTGCACTTTATTTAGCCTGTTACTCATTGTTTTCTCTTTATCCTCCTCAGCTACAGTGGACAGTATGATCAAGTGCTGTGCTGTGGCTGCGCATCATAACTGGACATGGAGAAAATCAAGGATTGTTTTTATACATTTTAGTTGTCATTTCACATTAAATGTTAACTCTCAAATGTTATACATGTGTATTTTTGTATATCTAGTTTGTGGAATAAATACTTTGCTTGCTACTTTGCTTGTCATGCACAGCTTACATACAGCTCTCATGAATGTTCAATTTTAATCATGACTTCTTATGCTGCCCATAACAGAAGTGTAGGTAAATCAAGGATCCACCAAGTAATCTAGTGGACCAGCAGGTGGCAGCGTAGATCAAGGGCTGATTCAGACATAGCTGGGAAAAGATTCCTGTGACTGCTAAATACACTGGCAACACTTTATTTTTCTCTTTTCCTTCTTGCCTTCAATCACTGACTGATTTCAGGGTCACTCATTATGCTCTGGGTAATTGTTCACGGTTGTGGAGATTACCAGTCTAACAGGATTCAGTCATGTCACCTAGGCCCTGCTCCCTTGGACACTTGTGTAAATCATAATGGATTGTAATACTCAAAAACCCAAATAAGGCACTAAAACTAAAGTCAGTGCAAAATACACCTGCTAATCTTGACTGGAACCTCAAATGTGGTCATATTACTCCAGTACTAGCATCTACGCTGGCTTTCTGTTATGGCTAAGGCTGATTTCAAGGTTTTACTGTTAACTTACAAAGCATTTCATTGACTTGCTAAAATTTGGTCCTGCTGTACATACACGTACTCTACGGTTATGGATGCAGGCCTCATTGTTCCTTCAATTTCTAAGCAAACAACTGGAGGCATGGCTTTTTCCTATAGAGACCCTTTCTTACGGAATGGTTTGCTGGTCTATATGAGAGACGCAGACTGTCTCAACCTTTAAATTAAAGCTCTGGGATGCTGGCCTTCTAGGCAGAGTTGCAAAGAAATCTATCTCAGACTGGCCAATAAAAATGAAATATTAAGATGGGCCAAAGAACACCAACACTGCACAGAGGAACCCACAAATGTTGATGTTCCAGATACTCAACTAGTCTAAAGAATGCCAGTTTTATTGCTTCTTTAATCAGAACAGTTTTCAGCTGTGCTAACATAATTGCAAAAGGGTTTTCTAATGACTAATTAGCCTTTTAAAATGATCAATTGGATTAGCTAACACAACGTGCCATTGGAACACAGGAGTGAGGGTTGGTGATAATGGGCCTCTGTACGCCTATGTAGATAATCCATAAAAAAATCTGCTGTTTCTAGCTACAATAGTCATGACGTTAATGATATCTACACAATATTTCTGATCAATTTGTTATTTTAATGGACAAAAAATTGGCTTTTCTTTAAAAAACAAGGGCATTTCTAAGTGACCCCAAACTTTTGAATGTGTGTGTGGAAGCCCCTTGAAATGAGTGGATTCGGCTATTTCAGCCACACCCGTTGCGGACAGGTATAAAATCGAGCACACAGCCATGTGATCTCCATAGGAAAACATTGGCAGTAGACTGGCCTTACTGAAGAGCTCAGTGACTTTCAATGTGGCACTGTCATATGATGCAACAATTCAGTAAATCAAATTTCTGCCCTGCTAGAGCTGCCCCGGTCAACTAAGTGCTGTTGTGAAGTGGGAAGTCTAGGAGCGACAATGGCTCAGCAGTGAAGTGGTAGGCCACACAAGCTTACAGAACGGGACCGCCAAGTGCTGAAGCGCGTAAAAATCATCTGTCCTTGGTTGCAACACTCACTACTGAGTTCCAAAAACGTTCGGGAGCTTTATGAAATGGGTTTCCATGGCTGAGCAGCCACATACAAGCCTAAAATCACCATGACCAGCGTCTGCTGGAGTGGTGTAAAGCTCGCTGCCATTGGGCTCTGGAGCAGTGGAAATGTGTTCTCTGGAGTGATTGTCGGCTAATGGGGATCCTAATAAATCAAATTAATCATGCTTCACCATCTGGCAGATCGAAGGATGAATTTGGGTTTGGCAAATGCCAGGAGAACGCCACCTGCCCAAATGCATAGTGCCAACTAAAGTTTTGTTCGGGCTATCAGTTCCAGTGAAGAGATCTTAAAGCTACAGCATACAATGACATTCTAGATGATTAGGTGCTTCCAACTTTGGCAGCCGTTTGGGGAAGGCCCTTTCCTGTTTCAGCATGACAATGCCCCCGTGAACAAAGCGAGGTCCATACAGAAATGGTTTGTGCGATCGGTGTGGAAGAACTTGACTGGCCTACACAAGAGTCTTGACATCAACCCCATCGAACACCTTTGGGATGAATTGGAACCCGACTGCGAGCCAGGCCTAATCGCCCGACCTCACTAATGCTCTTGTGGCTGAATTGGAAGCAGGTCCTCGAAGCAATATTCCAACATCTAGTGGAATGCCTTCCCAGAAGAGTGGAGGCTGATAAAGCAGCAAAGGGAAGACCAACTCCATATTAATGCCCATGATTCTGTTATGAGATGTTTGACTAGCAGGTGTCCACATACTTTTGGTAATGTAGCGTATCTACCTGAAATGACTATCTAAGTGATTGATATATTGTATTCAGCAGTCATAAAAGTATGCCTTATTTACTTTGAAGAACTACAAAATAGTGATTATCAGACCGCATAGGCAGCAGCTCTATAGAGATGAGATGACTTGGAATGAAATAGTCATCAAATAAAACAAATGTAATATACACAACTAAAATATTGGAATAAAGTAATGTGAATAAATTATTGTTAATAAGTGAAAATTGGCAGTTATTATTGTTAATAAGTGAAGCAGAAATTGGCAGTCACTACCATCACTGGACTTTTATTGTTTTATTCTGTGTTACAGCATTCAACCCACAAAATGCATTTTAATGTTTTTTAAATTATTTTGTATTACAAACTGGGTGGTTCAAGACCTGAACGCTGATTAGCTGACAGCTGTGGTATATCAGACCGTATACCACAGGTATGACAAAACATTCGTTTTTACTGCTCTAATTACCTTGGTAACCATTTTATAATAGCAGTAAGGTACCTCGGGGGTTTGTAAACTTGGCAAAAAAAGAAACGTCCCTTTTTCAGGACCCTGTCTTTCAAAGATAATTCGTAAAAATCCAAATAACTTCACAGATCTTCATTGTAAATGGTTTAAACACTTTTCCCCCATGCTTGATCAATGAACCATAAACAATTAATGAACATGCACTTGTGGAAAGGTTGTTAAGACACTAACAGCTTACAGACGGTAGGCAATTAAGGTCACAGTTATGAAAACGTAGGACACTAAAGAGGCCTTTCTACTGACTCTGGAAAAACACCAAATAAAGATGCCCAGGGTCCCTGCTCATCTGCGTGAACGTGCCTTAGGCATGCTGCAAGGAGGCATGAGGACTGCTGATGTGGCCAGGGCAATAAATTGCAATGTCCATACTGTGAGACGCCTAAGACAGCACTACAAGGAGACAGGACGGACAGCTGATCGTCCTCGCAGTGGCAGACCACGTGTAACAACACCTGCACAGGACAGGTACAGGATGGCAACAACAACTGCCCCGAGTTACACCAGGAACACACAATCCCTCCATCAGTGCTCAGACTGTCCGCAATAGGCTGAGAGAGGCTGGACTGAGGGCTTGTAGGCCAATTGTAAGGCAGGTCCTCACCAGACATCACCGGCAACAACHTCGCCTATGGGCACAAACCCACCGTCGCTGGACCAGACAGGACTGGCAAAAAGTGCTCTTCACTGATGAGTCACGGTTTTGTCTCACCAGGGGTGATGGTCGGATTCGCGTTTATCGTCGAAGGAATGAGCTTTACACCGAGGCCTGTACTCTGGAGCGGGATCGATTTGGAGGTGGAGGGTCCATCATGGTCTGGGGCGGTGTGTCACAGCATCATCGGACTGAGCTTGTTGTCATTGCAAGCAATCTCAACGCTGTGCGTTACAGGGAAGACATCCTCCTCCCTCACGTGGTACCCTTCCTGCAGGCTCATCCCTCCAGCATGACAATTCCACCAGCCATACTGCTCGTTCTGTGCGTGATTTCCTGCAAGACAGGAATGTCAGGGTTCTGCCATTGTCAGCGAAGAGCCCGGATCTCAATCTCATTGAGCACGTCTGGGACCTGTTGGATCGGAGGGCTAAGGCCAAATGTCCGGGAACTTGCAGGTGCCTTGGTGCAAGAGTGCGGTAACATCTCACAGCAAGAACTGGCAAATCTGGTTCAGTCCATGAGGAGGAGATGCACTGCTGGACTTAATGCAGCTGGTGGCCACACCAGATACTGACTGTTCCTTTTGATTTTAACCCCCCCCTTTGTTCAGGGACACATTATTCAATTTCTGTTAGTCAGATGTCGATGAAACTTATTTAGTTTATGTCTGTTGTTGAATCTTGTCATGTTCATACAAATATTTACACATGTTAGGTTTGCTGAAAATAAATGCAGTTGACAGGGAGAGGACATTTCTTTTTTTTGCTGAGTTTGGTATATGGCCAATATACCATGGCTAAGGGCTGTATCCAGGCACACTCCACCTTCTGTCATGCATAAGAACACCACTTAGCCGTGGTATTTTGGCCATATACCCCACCCCCTAGTGTCTTATTGATTAATTATACCATGGCATTGTTGAATACTCGTTTCTGATTGGCTTGAAGGGAATTCTGCGGCCCGCTAATCGTTAGCTGTCTTGAGCATATCGGCTGCTATCTGAACAGGTCTATCGAACGATCTTCTTGGGCCACTATAACTATAACTATTTTGACAATTGGATTGGTCCCCTCTACCACACGGAACCCACTAATCTACCGACGGAAATGCACGGGGTGGCTAAAAACAGATCTCCATCTTCTGATAGCTTGCTACCCATGGCTCGGCTAGCTGTCTGAATCGCCGTGACCCCAACCAACCTCACTACTCACTGGACCCTTATGATCACTCGGCTAAGCATGCCTCTCCTTAATGTCAATATGCCTTGTCCATTGCTGTTCTGGTTAGTGTTTATTGGCTTATTTCACTGTAGAGCCTCTAGCCCTGCTCATAATGCCTTATCCAACCCTTCAGTTCCACCACCCACACATGCGATGACATCACCTAGTTTCAATGATGTTTCTAGAGACGATATCTCTTTCATCATCACTCAATGCCTAGGTTTATCTCCACTGTATTCACATCCTACCATACCTTTGTCTGTACACTATACCTTGAATCTATTTTATCGCCCCCAGAAACCTGCTCCTTTTACTCTTTGTTCCGGACGTCCTAGACGTCCAATTCTCATGGCTTTTAGCCGTACCCTTATCCTACTCCTCCTCTTTCCTCTGGTGATGTAGAGGTGAATCCAGGCCCTGCAGTGCCTAGCTCCACTCATATTCCCCAGGCGCTCTCTTTTTATGACTTCTGTAACCGTAAAAGCATTGGTTTCATGCATGTTAACATTAGAAGCCTCCTCCCTGAGTTTGTTTTATTCACTGCTTTAGCACACTGCCAACCCGGATGTCTTAGCCGTGTCTGAATCCTGGCTTAGGAAGACCACCAATAACTCTGAAATCTCCATCCCTAACTACAACATTTTCAGACAAGATAGAACAGCCAAAGGGGGCGGTGTTGCAATCTACTGCAAAGATAGCCTGCAGAGTTCTGTCCTACTATCCAGGTCTGTACCCAAACAATTTGAACTTCTACTTTTAAAAATCCACCTCTCTAAAAACAAGTCTCTCACCGTTGCCGCCTGCTATAGACCACCCTCTGCCCCCAACTGTGCTCTGGATACCATATGTGAACTGATTGCCCCCCATCTATCTTCAGAGCTCGTGCTGCTAGGTGACCTAAACTGTGACATGCGTAACACCCCGGCCATCCTACAATCTAAGCTTGATGCCCTCAATCTCACACAAATGATCAATGAACCTACCAGGTACAACCCCAAAGCTGTAAACACGGGCACCCTCATAGATATCATCCTAACCAACTTGCCCTCTAAATACACCTCTGCTGTTTTCAACCAAGATCTCAGCGATCACTGCCTCATTGCCTGCATCCGTAATGGGTCAGCGGTCAAACGATCTCCACTCATTACTATCAAACGCTCCCTGAAACACTTCAGCGAGCAAGCCTTTCGAATCGACCTGGCCCGGGTATCCTGGAAGGATATCGACCTCATCCCGTCAGTAGAGGATGCCTGGTTATTTTTTTTAAATGCCTTCCTCTCCATCTTAAATAAGCATGCCCCATTCAAGAAATTTAGAACCAGAAACAGATATAGCCCTTGGTTCTCTCCAGACCTGACTGCCCTTAACCAACACAAAAACATCCTGTGGCGTTCTGCATTAGCATCGAACAGCCCCCGTGAAATGCAACTTTTTAGGGAAGTTAGAAACCAATATACACAGGCAGTTAGAAAAGCCAAGGCTAGCTTTTTCAACCAGAAATTGCTTCCTGCAACACAAACTCAAAAAAGTTCTGGGACATTGTAAAGTCCATGGAGAATAAGAGCACCTCCTCCCAGCTGCCCACTGCACTGAGGATAGGAAACTCTGTCACCACCGATAAATCCACTATAATTGAGAATTTCAATAAACATTTTTCTACGGCTGGCCATGCTTTCCACCTGGCCACCCCTACCCTGGTCAACAGCACTGTACCCCCCACACCAACTCGCCCAAGCCTTCCCCATTTCCCCTTCTCCCAAATCCAGTCAGCTGATGTTCTGAAAGAGCTGCAAAATCTGGACCCCCACAAAACAGCCGGGCTAGACAATCTGGATCCTTTCTTTCTAAAATGATCTGCCGAAATTGTTGCAACCCCTATTACTAGCCTGTTCAACCTCTCTTTCGTGTCATCTGAGATTCCCAAAGATTGGAAAGCAGCTGCGGTCAACCACCTCTTCAAAGGGGGGGACATCTTGACCCAAACCGCTACAGACCTATATCTATCCTACCCTACCTTTCTAAGGTCTTCGAAAGCCAAGTTAACAAACAGATCACCGACCATTTCGAATCCCACCGCACCTTCTCCGCTATGCAATATGGTTTCAGAGCTGGTCATGGGTGCACCTCAGCCACGCTCAAGGTTCTAAACGATATCTTAACCGCTATCGATAAGAAACAATACTGTGCAGCCGTATTCATTGACCTGGCCAAGGATTTAGACTCTGTTAATCACCACATCCTCATCGGCAGACTCAACAGCCTTGGTTTCTCAAATGATTGCCTCGCCTGGTTCACCAACTACTTCTCCGACAGAGTTCAGTGTGTCAAATCTGATGGCCTGTTGTCCAGGCCCTGGCAGTCTCTATGGGGGTTCCACAGGGTTCAATTATTGGGCCGACTCTCTTCTCTGTATATATCAATGATTTCGCTCTTGCTGCTGGTGAGTCTCTGTTCCACCTCTACGCAGACAACACCATTCTGTATACTTCTGGCCCTTCTTTGAACACTGTGTTAACAACCCTCCAGACGAGCTTCAATGCCATACAACTCTCCTTCCGGGGCCTCCAACTGCTCTTAAATACAAGTAAAACTAAATGCATGCTCTTCAACCGATCGCTGCCTGCACCTACCCGCTCGTCCAGCATCACTACTCTGGACGGTTCTGACTTAGAATATGTGGACAACTACAAATACCTAGGTGTCTGGTTAGACTGTAAACTCTCCTTCCAGACTCACATAAAACATCTCCAATCCAAACTTAAATCTAGAATTGGCTACCTATTTCGCAAACAAAGCATCCTTCACTCATGCTGCCAAACATACCCTCGTAAAACTGACTATCTTACCGATCCTCGACTTTGGCGATGTCATTTACCCTCCAACACCCTACTCAACAAATTGGATGCAGTCTATCACAGTGCCATCCGTTTTGTCACCAAAGCCCCATATACTACCCATCACTGCGACCTGTACGCTCTCGTTGGCTGGCCCTCGCTTCATACTCGTCGCCAAACCCACTGGCTCCAGGTCATCTACAAGACCCTGCTAGGTAAAGTCCCGCCTTATCTCTGCTCGCTGGTCACCATAGCTGCACCCAACCGTAGCACATGTTCCAGCAGGTATATCTCACTTGTCACCCCCAAAGCCAATTCCTCCTTTGGCTGCCTCTCCTTCCAGTTCTCTGCTGCCAATGACTGGAACGAACTACAAAAATCTCTGAAACTGGAAACACTTATCTCCCTCACTAGCTTTAAGCGCCAGTTGTCAGAGCAGCTCACAGATCACTGCACCTGTACATAGCCCATCTATGAATAGCCCAAACAACTACCTCTTCCCCTACTGTATTTATTTATTTTGCTCCTTTGCACCCCAGTATTTCTACTTTGCACACTCATCTACTGTCAAATCTACCATTCCAGTGTTTTAATTGCTATATTGTATTTACTTCGCCACCATGGCCTATTTATTGCCTTTACCTCCCTTATCTCACCTAATTTGCTCACATTGTATATAGACTTATTTTTCTACTGTATTATTGCTTTGCTTTATCTTGGCCAGGTCGCAGTTGTAAATGAGAACTTGTTCTCAACTTGCCTACCTGGTTAAATAAAGGTTAAATAAATAAAAAAATGCTCCCTATAATTATCCTGTCTGTCTCTCTCGGTCTCCCCTCCCGGAGGACCTGAGTCATAAGACCATGCTTCAGGCCTACCTGACCTTACCTGGCCTGACAACTCCTGGCTGTCCCCAGTCCACCTGATTGTGCTGCTGATCCATTTTCTGCTGTTCTGCCTGCGGCTATGGAACCCTGACCTGTTCACCCAACGTGCTACCTTGTCCCGGACTTGCTGTTTTGACTCTCTCTCTATTTCTCTCTCGCTCGCTCTCTCTACCAGACAAGCTGCCTTGGCCTTTGAATGCTCGGCTATGAAAAGCCAACTGACATTTACTCCTGAGGTGCTGACCTGTTGCACCCTATGTAACCACTGTGATTATTTGACCTTTCTGGTCATCTATGAACGTTTGTTCAAGATATTCAATCTGGCCTTAATGGCCATGTACTCTTATAATCTACACCCGGCACAGCCAGAAGAAGGCTGGTCCTCTAGGTTTCCTCCTAGGTTCCTGCCTTTCTAGGGAGTTTTTCCTAGCCATGTGCTTCTACATCTGCAACGCTTGCTCTTTGGGGTTGTAGGCTGGGTATCAGTATAAGCACTTTGTGACAACTGCTGATGTAAAAAGGGCTTTATAAAATCTGTCATTGAATTTAATAGGCCAGATGGAATTATCACCATATTGCTTATCAGAGACGACAGTGGTGCCACTTCTGTATAGATTTTTACCTATCTAATCCTTTGTTCACCTCAAGTGCTTTGGGAGTTCATCAGTCGAAGCACATTTGTTGGAAATTAAATCTTCAAAAACTGGCAACACATCACTGGAAGTAGGCTGCTGTGGCTGTCTCAAGTTAGGCGTGGGTCAAATATTAGCCATCCTAGTAAACACATTGCAGAGTGTACATGCCTTGCTGTCATCTGAAACATTTACTTGAATTATTCCCTGTTCATTTATTATAAGGTGAATGCCAGAGCTGGGGTTATTCTCCCTTTGCTCGCTCTGAACTCTGTAATGACATTGTGTTAATGCACTCTTAAAATGGGAACGTGCAGCTGTCAGGGTTCAACACATCCCTACATCTGTCACTCTAATGTAACTCTGAAGTTCACAGTTTGCCTCTTAAGATTGGTCTTCCTCTCCCCCTAGCATATGTATGGGGCCCTATGAGGAGAAGAGGCCGACTGGTCAGGCTTGGACACCAACTGCAGTGGGAGCGTGTGGCTTTGTCTTTCACCCATTCTCTTGGGGACCAGCTGTGCCCGGAGTGCGAGCGCCGAGCACAGCGATGCTACTGCTATAAATATGCGTCAGTGAGTGAGTGACAGCTGTGCAGTGGACCAAGGACACACTGTCTTGGCACTCCACGGACGAGTCACTCCAAACAAGGCAACCCCAGCATGACCTGAACACCAGTGATATATATCCAACTGTCTAGCTAATTGTCATTCATGTATTCAATTTCATAATGTAAGTTATGTATTGCAGAAGCATTTGAATGAAGCCAAACCAATTCTGTGACAAAATAAAAGGAAATGTAACTGAGAAAAACATTTTACGACAATGTCTATTTTTAAGTAAATATATTGTTACTGTTTCTGAGAGCAGTGTGATGATGAGTCGATGTGAGTGAAAATAATGTCTATGCCGCAGATTAGTGTCTATATAGAGAAACGAGACTGGGTTTTTGTACCAAGCTATTTGTTTCTTTGTGTGTGTGTGTGTGCCCTTTTCAAGTGTTACCACCTGTCTTTTGTTAAGAAATAAATAAATAAACATGGGCCACACCAGCTGTCCCTGGCAGTCCGTTCAGAGGTCAAGGGCTCCCACCACTGGTCTTGTGAGGTGGTGGACACTTACAACTTTCATCTCAACAACTTCCTCCAAGTCTGCCTCTAAACTGGGGAATAAATAAATACAGAGAGTATTGTAGAGGTCCAAAACCATCTAAATGTACCAGGCTTAAAAGCCTTGGAAAGGAATGTTTTCAATATTCCATGATTTAACTCAGAGCCCACATCACAGCCCTGACATCTAGCAGTTAATCGTTATCACATGGACCATACTTTCCATACTCAGGTTTGGTTCACGTAGAAATCCATGTGATGGCCTAGTGCAGATATAACATGCTGATAGTGATGTGAATACCCTGAGAACTGAAGAAATGTTTACAGTGTGAGGTCCCTTATTTACTGGGAGGTAGTGGAGGCCGTTTGGTGTGTTTTTGAATGATCTTGGGAGGACATTGTTTTCTTTGTGATGTGGTTGGCTGGCCAGCGCGGCAGTGTCGTCTGTTTATGCATAAAGTTAGTGCTCGGGAGTGGGAGCAGACAGAAGGAGTGCCTGAGCTACTACCCAGTGGCTGGATGAGGCCAAGGATGGGGCCGTAATTCAGGGTTGGGTGGATGCAGCCTTGTCTATGCACCACAGAATTGATGTGCTGGGGAGGGTAGTGAGAACTACCAACCCATCCCGAATGCATAGCAGAGCAGCTGGATTTTTTTAGATGTGCAGCGGGGGAATAATTAATACCCCTCCGCAAAGAAAATGACCAGTGAATTGACATGGAGATCCCCAATTAGACACGCATTTTTTTGTTTGTTTGCTCACTTATGCAGTTTACTTTCATGAAAGAAAATGAAAAGGTGATTAATATAACAATTGAAAGTATTCAAAAGGTATTTTCTCTGCGGACTATTGGCAGCAGCTCTGGAAGAATGACATGCCACCGCTAAAGATCCCCTATCCTTGGCTGCAGCTTATGGGTTCAACGGGATAGAGAAGACCCACAGTATTATCACATTGTGTTGTCTGTATACAGTTCTCTCACTACCAAAACACACTTATCGGGTGTTGCTTGTGCAAAGGCAACAATGAAGACTCTCCTTGACAATATCTAAAGGTCGACAGTGGAAAAATCCTCTTTCACGAGTTAGAATGCATATTACTTCAATTTCCCATGCCAATTATTATATGGATTTATTGCCACAAATCCTGTCTTAGTTTAGTGTCAGATAATTTGGTTTGTCTGTAGAATACAAAACATAGGATTGGACAACTAAATCCCAAAGTGGGAAGAGCTGTACCCCTACACATGTTAACATGGTAATATCAGGAAACGCACAAGAAAGACATCCACACGAGGCACAGAAAAGTGTCCTGTTTAATCTATGCATAATCTTAATAAAGACCTAACTCAAGATTGTCACATCTCCACAGCACACACACACACACACACACACCACACTCTCTGAAAGCGCAAACAAAACACAAAAAAAGAACATACAATTACAGATAAAAAATAAATTGCCTGAAGTTCTACACAATGTCAATTCTGAATAAGATTGACCCCTAATCTTTAAACCACTAACACAGAAGCAATTGATTACTATAAAATATAACTTTCTTATTAAAAAAATTATATTAAATTCTAATGGCACTTCTACAAATTCTAATATTACCATTGACATTTATCAGCATCTTTCATTTTACAAATCAAAAAATTGAGTCAAATGTTGCACAAGAAACAATTGAATAAATATTTCTCATGATTACACACAATTTCACAGTCTTAACCTGCCAAAGACACAAATTCCAGTATTAATGTAACCCAATACTCAGTTTTAGACTTAAATCCTACAGCATGAATTAGGAAAACAAAACCCCACTGATCAGGAGCAGTAGCATGAGTTTTCATTCGTCATAAATATATCTCTCAGTGTTTCACATTAAACATGACATCTATGGAAAACAATTAGGTTAATTCCCAAACATGGACTTAGCTTAGAGCCAAACAAAAATACTTCCATTCAGTTTGCTTAACATTAAATTGAATTCCAGATTAAAAACCTTTACAAAATATTAATTAATTTAACAGTAGCAAACTCCAACCCTGAAACTTGTCCCTAAAAGCAGCAGAAAACGGGTTTAATTTACATTTTGATAAGGTGAAAAAAAGAACAGAAATTTGTATAGCCTGAATATCATCACAGCTGTCTGTGGCAAATGTACAGTGTATAAAAAGGGCAACTCCAGGTGCAACACTTGTCTGTGTTACTACAAGGCACATTCTGTAACAATCCTGGAGATATAAATAATGACTGAGAAACCATCAAAACAATAACTTACTGTTAGTTTTCTAAGCCTGTACAACTACATGTGTACATTAGAGAAAACAATACATCAATGTTTCAACTGCCTCACATAAGAAATGTTCCTTTCAAAAGAGTGAGACAAAATATGCAACAAACTACATTCCTGTGTTTTGATTGAAATACCACAAATTGAACACTATATGACATTTATCTAAAACACACAGCTTCATGAAATATTGGGAAACTCATTCCAGGGGGAGGATGGGTAGATAATTGGATGTTAATAAATACTACCTACATACTACTAAAGTTCAGATGAATCAGTGTTGCGATACCTCATCTCAAAAAGTTTCTTGAAAATCAGGCAACACCAACACTTGAAAAGAGAAATACGCTTACAATTATAGTGATTGTGTTGCTAAAGACGCTATGGAGTCACTGTAGTATCCTCTCCACATAAATGAACAATGAAGCACTTATCTAATGCATGCTGGGAATCGAGGGCTGTTCTTCGATGCCTCCAGACAATGCACCTGTTTACCGTCTTCCAGGTCTCCCTTTGCCTAATACATTTCTTGCATTCCAACGGCTCCATTCAATACAAAAAGTGCAAAGAGAGACTCATGGTGCCTTTTTTCCCCCCACAGTGAGGGCAGACATGCACAATGACCCCTTGAGAACTACCTGGGACAGGAGAACAATGCTTGTATTGTATGACTTCTATAGATATTCTACACCATATCGGTGTGTTTGTTCTTGTGAACAACTGCTTCCTCTGCCGGAACAGCAGTCATAGCGGTATTACTCCCTGTTTTGCTCTGGAGTGAAGACATGGCCTGTGAGACATTACATCTGAAAAGGAAGCCAAGTTCACTGGAGTGAGACAGGAAAAGGAAACCCAAATCACGGTGGGAGGGAAGACATGAAACTCTTACCTAAGAGATTGAAGCCTTAGTAAAACACCTTGATAATCAACTCTACTGTGTTCTTCTAATACAGAGAAACAGCATACATATTGATAAATAGAATATATATTTACATTAAATATACAAATAGTAAGAAATAGCAGCCTAGACAATATCAGTGTTGAAACTATATGCATGCTCAAAACAAGTGCTTCGGTGAGAATACGCTATTTAAGATTTCTGTGTAAGATACATTAACAGACCATTTCTTTACAGTAACAGGATTTTCAGAAATGAATAAGCGACCCCAATATCAATTCCATAGTACCAAGATGACAAGGCATCAAAAGTCTCTAAGCTTAGAGAAATCAGCTCATCTTTACAGATCACACCTAAAGTAAACCCTGAACCAAGTTAAAACGAATAAATCCTTCAGATCAAGTCTTCTCAGGACAGATGAAACCAATATCTTGGACTTTTAGTGCTACTCACCTTGTAGGAATCATATGTATAGCATCAAAATGAACCCAACTACAATGAAATCTTTCCATCACACAACAGGCCCATGAAATCTACATTCTGTCCAAAGATTCTGTCAAGCAAAGTTCCACCAAAGGATTCAGTCAAACGTTAAAATCAGACATCAGTCGTACTTCAACATGAACAGAAAAATAGATAGGATACTTTATAAGAGCAAACACAAGGGGCAAAATGAACTCAGTAGATTTAGCATTTTGAGCTACGTGTTCTGATGAACGGACAGTGTGGCAACAAGACATCCACAGTACACCATCTCCTCAGAGAAGCACTGAGGCACGCCGAGAGTATACTTTGGCCAGCTCTCCCACTCTCTGCCCTGTCTATCAGGGCATGTCTCCAGCATTATTATATGGACAGCAAAGGAATATGCAAATGTGGTTACCCTTTCTTTTACAGTGCTGTAATACAGTCAAATAACCCAGAAATTGAACTTACTAAATAGAAGTGAACAATTGTTAATTAATAAAGAGCTTGATTTTACGCCACATGTAATTACATTATTGTAAGTACACTCATGAATCAATTGGCATACAAGTGCCAAGGGCTATCACTGAGTGACCAAGTTACTTCCTGGTATTAAGGCACTGTAAAGGGAAAGTGCTGATCACGTTTTTGAAGGCCCACAGATTAGTTTTATTAAAGGCAACAGGTCCTATGCTTGTATGAGAACAGGAGTGTCAATTTCAGTAGGCACCAGTGTTACAGGCATTAGCTGCAATCTTTAGTAATTAACACCCAACCTGTATATGCATCATGATAGAGCATAAAGGTGACAAAACAATTAACTTCTAAATGTTCATTCAGCAGCCTGACAGCCTAAGCTGGGATGAACATTGAAAGGCCAGTGCAGCAAAAAAGTAATTCCTTCAGGACATGCTCCATCTTACTATATGAAAAACCCTTGCAACTCCTGTATTTATTTTAGTCCTCTATTTTAAGGAAACATTCTGTTGTCTGCTTCATTCCTACCATAAAGAAAATGACAATACTAACTACCCAAACAAATTATCCAGTAGTCCAACTTCAAGTATTTTTTCACTGCCTTGTGATATTTCTTCCTGTTAAGCAGGTTGACTAATAAATAAGGTTGGATATAAAATAGATTTCTACTCTGGGACAGTTTTAGTTTCCTCTTCCACATGTGCACTAATCAAATGTTAATCCATTCAGGAGTGTGTGCTATAATTCACTTGCAGATATATGCGTAGAAATGTGTTTCTATTAGCAGAATACACTCTTCATCAAGCTCAGCAGTTTTGCACTACCAAGACAGACAGAAATAAACAAGTGCAACTGATTTGTCCACCTTCAACATATATCCAGCTTGAGTGGAAAAGCACCCCATCTTATTATTGTAAAACAAAATGATAAAGTCCAACATCCTTCCAGTGAAGTCCAGTTTTGTGCATTATAAAGTTGGCACACCTTAACTTAAGAAATGCCACATGGATTAGAATTCCAAAAGGATATGTCTTTAACAATTTGTGAATATGTATAACTAGTACTTTACTGTGGAGGTATATGCAGTAGTAGTACTCAGGGAGTGATAAGACGCTACTCGGTCTTATTTCATGGCACTGGTGAGAGGGGTTTATCCAATGGCGAGGGTCTTGACAAGGCCACAGTGGAACTTGCGGATGTGGCGGTACAGGTCCCCAGACTGGGTGAAGCGCCGCTCACACCACTTGCAGGCGTGAGGCTTCTCACGTGTGTGAACCACGGCATGCCGGCTCAAGTTATGAGAGTACTGGAAGCTCTTGCCGCACTGGCCACAGGTGTATGGTTTCTCGCCAGAGTGTGTGCGCTCGTGCCGCTTCAAGGTGTACATGCAGGAGAAGGTCTTGCCACACTGTGAGCAGGTGGGAACAGAGCCGTCGGGGGAGAGCTTGGAGCGCGCCCCGTCCTTCTCGCGGAAATGCGAGCTGAGGTGCAGTTGGAGCACATGGGGACTGGGGAACACCTTGCTGCAGAGTGGACACACACACACCTGTTGCCCCGGGGGCAGCAGCACCCCACTGGAGGTGGAGATGTCCGAGGAGGCCAGGTCATCCTCCTCCTCACTGTCCCCCAGCAGCCTCCCCCTCCTCTCCTCGCCCTCTCTGCCCCTTGTGCCCCCCCCTCCTCCGCAGCCCACCCCCTCCTCCATCAGGTCTTCCTCCTGGGAGAGCAGGGCCGATGTGGAGCCGTTGTTGCCTGGGAAGAGGGCAGCGAACCCTGTCACCACTGAGCTCCTGGCACTATTCCCAAAGCGCTGGCTCTCCGGGCTCATCGCCTCACTGTCCTCCTGCTCTGACAGCAAGTCGTGTTCATCTTTAACAAGTGGCTCAGTGCCCTGCTGCTGGCTGTCGAGGGCCAGCTGTCCCGAGATGTAGGAGGGGTGTATGGGATCTCTGCTAGACAGTGGCTTGAAAGACAAATCCAGAGCACAGTCCATGTCAACTGAAGCCCGGGACCTCTGGGACAGCAATACTGTGCAACTACTGACATCAGCTTTTGTTTTTCCAGCTGTTTGGACGCAGGGCTCGGCCTCTGCTGACACATAATTGACACCTACAAGGTCCGGGGACCTGCCAGGGTGACCGTTTGCCTTCTGCCTGCTCTGTGCAGACCTATCACAATCTGTGACAGCCAGCCTGACTTCGCTGTTGTCCATGTCAAACTCCTCTGCCGGGGGGGCTCTCTGGGGCAGCTGCTGTGTCTGTCGCCGGCCTGGCCCTGGCTGCTTGCTCTGCAGCTCGCTGTCTGAGGAGGTCTCCTTGTTCAGGCAGCTCAGTGCTATCCCCTCGCTAACCTTCTCATCCAGGTAGCACAGTTCCTTATCTTTCAGCTTGCTTTTGCACACTTTCACTATATCATACATGTGAAGGTAACTGGCCGCAGCCAGGACATCCTCTACTGGCAGTGTGTTGAATTCCAGCTTCCCCTCATACATAAACTCAAGGAGCAGACTGAAAGCCGGGGCTGTCACAATGTCACTGTTCAGATGCACAACGTCCCTTTTGTCTGGCTGATCCCTGTAGAAGAGATGGAAGTACATGCTGCATGAAGCCAAAACGGCTCTGTGCGCTTTGAATCGTGCATTCCCTACAAGAACAGTGCAGTCACAGAGAAAACCTTGGTGACGCTGCTGACTCAGGCACTGCAGCAACTGGCGGCTATGGTCTGGGAACTCCATTCTTCCGTCATAACCTGATGAAAAACAGGAAAAACTGGATATTAAATCAACGAAATGCTGCCATATAGAGGGCACCACAGAGCGTCAGCAACACATCTGGTGTTCAAGGAAACTACAAACAAAAGTAAACCAACCCCAAACGAAATGTACAGGAAAAGAATACAACTTGCAGAAAATGCCACAAAGTAGTCTATCAATGCAAACATTACCAATTAAAATGCGAGACATGCACATAGTTGTTTAAAAATAAAAGTTTAAGACTACATTCCCATTGAATGTTAAATAGAAGCGCCATCCCTATTACAATATGGTAAAGGGGTCCTTATCATATCGACTTCTTTACGCATCAATAGGGCTACTTAAATCAATATAAATATTGTTATTTTATTCTCGATTAGCCTACATATTAAGGTGTGTGTGTGTTTTTCGGTGTTGTCCTTTTGAGCTCTCCTACCTTTCTCTCAAGTTACCAACAGCAGTCCGATTAGTCGCACTAGTTTTTGAGCTTCACATGGAAATGCGAAACGGACGGACCGGGTACAGTCGCACGCACGCTTCCACACAGACAAAAACGATCGCTACTCAGCCGTTGTTCGTGTGTACTGAACAATGATCAGGAACCGTTCATTTACCAAGCATGCAAACAGAGATAGGCAAAAACTCAGGCTTGTGGATACCAGCACTCGCCCATCGGGCAAAGTTAAGAAAGACGCCAGGGGAATGAGTAAACTGGTGCTCTGTTAGCTAATTACACTGCAAGCTGTAGAGTCAGCTGCTCTGACATCACCGCAATGGAAACGCTACCTCCAGCTGTGCTCCCCTTTAAGCCATATGTTACTCTGAGTCGAGTTACGTACAATAGACACACAAACTTGTTTCAGATGTTGCATCAGTCCCAACACTAAAATATTGTACACTTAAGAAAATGTATTTTATTTTAGGATTAAAGGACACTTGACAGACGGTCGAAATTTGGATAACTTTATAACGCATTGTTGTTCCTTTTACGCACTGGTCAGCCACAACTTTAATGACACATACTTTTGTTCTATTGGTGTAAAAACATTTAAAGTTATTAAAATAACAATGGACCAGACTACAAATAACAAACAAATGCCCCTATGAACTTTTAATTAGGCCTAACCAATAATAAAGCGAACATACACATATTTGCTTTTCGCGAACTAGTTTGCCCTGTTTTAAACGAAAGGAAAACTACAAGCAGAGGCAAGAACGCAGGAAGATAACGCTACATGGTCGTAATTCATGGATAGAAGCCTTTACACAGCAAAGGAGCTCAGCAACTGTCGCTGACCAAGCCAGCTGCGCTGCACGGAGGTAGCGCTGGGTATTATAACTTTCGTTTTCAACATTTTCATTGTCAAAACGCATTACTTACAGATATTTTCCTTGTCCCCGTGTTTTCTTAAATGTTCTGACGTCCTTTCATGATGTACGGACAGATGTTCGCTTCTCCTGTCGTTTATTGAGCTCAGTTCGACCCTGGCAGGCAAGCTGCACTCAGTGCTGTGTGTCAAGCAGGTTGTTAATGGACCAGTCTCGCGATAACACCGACCACAATAAATTCTGTACTACTGCATGAACTCACACAGTGGCAGCAAGTAGCAGTGTTCTTTGAGAACATAATTTGACCTACCTTAATCTATCTCCTTTTTCTGGAATATTTCCACCTGGGAATTGATTGATGCTTTGAACGATGTCTGTTCGCACAGTGCATAATGTGTATCAAATGTTTTGATCATTTTCTTTCTTCTCTTTAATGTATATGGAAAAGACAATTATGCTCCCATTCTATATACAGTATTTTTTTGTCTGAGGATGCAGAACAGAACATATTTTTGATATTCCAACAGATATGTATTTTTATCTTGTTGCTACAATTTATATTGGGTAAGCCCAGGCTGCAAGAAATGGGAAGTCCAAAAGGCAGAAAGTTTATATAAATAAAACAGGAAAATATATTTGGGGGGGATTGCAACTTGCTATACCCCCAACACTCTGTCACATCTATAATAAAATATACACTTTGATATTTTCTTTAGGAAAGATGGAACCTGTTCAATAAACATGCTGCATTTATCTATCAAAGAGGAGTTGATCATAAGGATTCATTATGGAGAGTAATTAAGACCAAAATACAGATGTTTCTCATTTTCACTGATCGTCATAGATTTCTAATTCCATATTTTCAAAATACATATATTGAGGGAAAGAAGTGGCTTCAAGTTGCAGCTGCTCTTCTTGTGGCCCCCTCTCCACCCACCCTGCAACTGCTTCAGTCACCTTTGCCCTGTGTTCCAGCTGTCGTGTGTTTTGAAAGGGCCATTTGCTGTGACTCTCTGCCCCTTGACAGAGAGGGGAATGAGCAATGTGACGGGAGACGGCAGGCACTGGTCAGAAGGGGACACTGGCTAAAGATCCAGTTACTGCTTTATTCCATTTTTAGTCTACCGTTGACAATTAAATCTATAATCACCATGGCATCTTGTCCCAAGCCTTAGCAAAGCTCAAAAGAACAGCAGGTTTATTTTTTTGTGTTCTCTCATCCTGTCGGCCAATATTGATTTTAGTGGTCAAATATATATGATCTATTAAAGGCATGTACAATTTTTCTGTTTGGTCAAAATGTCCAAATATGAGGAATGAGTAATACAAAATACGCATAAGAAAGTAAGTATTATTGAGTGAATTTACATCATTTTCAAATACTTATTGCAAAAAAATGATCTAAAATGATTTCTAACATGTGTGCCAAATGCCAACAATGTTAGTTATTTATATTTGTTAGGCCAAGCCATGTAAATAACAGCTATGTGTATAAGAATGGGACCACTGGCAGCTCCTGGGTCCCTGGCCATACAGACCCAGGCAGCAACCAGTAGAGGATGGGTGGTGGTGGTGTGGTATGTGTTTATGGGGTGAGACAAAGCAGTGGTTGTGCCCAGGGATTGTGGCCTCCGAGAGAGGCTCAGCATGGTCAAGTTTCTCACACAGAGAGAAAGAGAGAGGTATGGAGAGAGAGAGAGGTATAGAGAGAGAGAAGAGAGAGAGAGAGAGAGGAGAGAGAGAGAGAGGGAAGAAAGAGAGAGGTATGGAGAGAGAGAGAGAGGTATGGAGAGAGAGAGGAGAGAGAGAGAGAGAGAGAGAGAGAGAGAGAGAGCGAGAGAGAGAGAGAGAGAAGAGAGAGAGAGAGAGAGAAGGAGAGAGAGAGCAGAGAGAGCACTTCCTGGAGGTTCTTTCCACCTTTCTGCAATCATCAATGGCATTCTCCCCCTGACCCACTCTTCGCTCAGATAGACAAAGGCCCTGCATTCCTCTGCAGTCTGACTGCCAGGCCTAGCCAGGTCCAATTTAAGCATATCACTCATTCCCTCTGGACCAATGGGCTCATCAGGGGGCTGGTCATGAATGATAATTCACAGGTTTTATGCATTTTAATTGTTACTATTTATTCACACAATTTTGTTCCACTGGTTTCCCCCCAATGTATTAAATTGTTTCTAGAATAACATTAATATGACAACTGTGGTTTTGTTAAGAGTTGAATGTATGAAATGTCATACTTTCTCTTCATCTAAGCCTTTGACATAATAAGCTGAACATTTTATACACCTATACATACAGTACCAGTCAAAAGTTTGAACACCTACTCATTCAAGGGTATTTCCTTATTATTTACTATTTATTTACATTGTCGAATAATAGTGAAGACTCAAAACTATGAAATAACACATATGGAATCATGTAGTAACCAAAGAATTGTTAAACAAATCAATATATATTTTATATTCTTCAAAGTAGCCACCCTTTGCTCTTGATGACAGCTTTACAACACTCTTGGCATTCTCCAAACCAGCTTCACCTGGAATGCTTTTCAACAGTCTTGAAGGATTTCCACATATGCTGAGCATTGTTGGCTGCTTTTTATTCACTCTGCGGTCGAACTCATCCCAAACCATCTCAATTGGGTTGAGGTCGGGTGATTGTGGAGGCCAGGTCATTTGATGCAGCACTCCATCACACTCCTTTCTTGGTCAAATCGCCCTTTACACAGCCTGGAGATGTGTTGGGTCATTGTCCTGTTGAAAACAAATGATAAGTCCTCCCTAAGACAAACCAGATGGGATGGCGTATCGCTGCAGAATGCTGTGGTAGCCATGCTGGTTAAGTGTGCCTTGAATTCTAAATAAATCACAGACAGTGTCACCAGTAAAGCACCCCCACGCCACCTGTTAATTGAAATGATTTCCAGGTGACTACTTCATGAAGCTGGTTGAGCGAATGCCGAAAGTGTGCAAAGCTGTCATCAAGGCAAAGGGTGGCTACTTTGAAGAATCTCAAATATAAAATATATTTTGATTTGTTTAACACTTTTTTTGGTTACTACATGATTCCATATGTGTTATTTCATAGTTTTGATGTCTTCACTACAATGTAGAAAATAATAAATATAAAGAAAAACCCTTGAATGAGTAGGTGTGTCCAAACTTTTGACTGGTACTGTATATCCTATTCATATTTAGCAGCAGGACATCAGGTGTGTCTTCTTTACATTATCTGAGATGTTGAATACAGTTTTCAAACCATTCCAAACCAAGTAATTTAGCACCAAACAGAACAAATCAAATCAAATGTATTTATATAGCCCTTCTTACATCAGCTGATATCTCAAAGTGCTGTACAGAAGATGTAGAGCTAAGCACCGTTAGAGCAAAAGTATTTGAGTGTCACGCCCTGGCCTTAGTTATTTTTGTTCTCTTTATTATTTTAGTTAGGTCAGGGTGTGACATGGGGGATGCAGGTGTTTTTGTTATTGTCTAGGGGTGTGATGTATGTCTATGGTTGCCTAGATTGGTTCTCAATTAGAGACAGCTGTCTATCGTTGTCTCTGATTGGGAACCATATTTAGGCAGCCATATTCATTGGGTAGTTCGTGGGTGCCTTGTAAGAATTCGCAGACGAGTAGGTAACCCGCCACTACCCTCCGTATTATTGGCCAACGTGTAATCATTGGGAAAAAAACTGGACGATCTACGATTAAGGCTATCCTACCAAAGGCGCATTAAAAACTGTAATATCTTATATTTCACCGAGACATGGCTAAACAACGACACAGATAATATAGAGCTGGCTGGTTTCTCCGTGCATCGGCAGGACAGAGCAGCTACATCTGGTAAAAATTAGGGGCAGGGGTGTGTGTCTATTTGTCAATAACTGCTGGTGCGCGAAGTCTAATATTAAAGAAGTCTCGAGGTATTGCTCGCCTGAGGTAGGATACCTCATGAGAAACTGTAGACCACACTATCTACCAAGAGAGTTCTCATCTATATTATTCGTAGCCGTCTATTTACCACCACAAACCAATGCTGGCACTAAGAACGCACTCAACGAGCTGTATAAGGCCATAAGCAAACAAGAAAATGCTCATCCAGAAGCGGTGCGTCAAGTGGTCGGGGACATTAATGCAGACACATTTAAATCCGTTTTATTTCATTTCTACCAGCATGTCACTGGTAACCCAAAAAAACCTCTAGACCACCTTTACTCCACACACAGAGACGCATACAAAGCTCTCCCTCGCCCTCCATTTGGCAAATCTGACCATAATTCTATCCTCCTGATTCCTGCTTACAAGCAAAAAGTAAAGCAGGAAGTACAAGTGGCTTGCTCAATACGGAAGTGATTAGATAACGCGGATGCCACGCTACACGACTGTTTTGCTAGCACAGACTGGAATATGTTCCGGGATTCATACAATGGCATTGAGGAGTATACCACCTCAGTCACCGGCTTCATCAATAAGTGCATCGACGACGTCGTCACCACAATGACCGTACGTACATATCCCAACCAGAAGTCATGGATTACAGGCAACATCCACACCGAGCTAAAGGCTAGAGCTGCCGCTTTCAAGGAGCGGAACACTAATCCCGGATGCTTATAAGAAATCCCGCTATGCTCTCAGATGAACCATCAAACAGACAAAGCGTCAATACAGGACTAAGATGGAATCCTACTACACCAGCTCTGACGCTCGTCGGATGTGGCAGGGCTTGAAAAATATTACGGACTACAAAGAGAAACCCAGCCGCGAGCTGCCCAGTGACGTGGGCAGCTAAATGCCCTAAATGCCTTTTATGCTCGCTTCGAGGCAAGTAATACTGAAGCATGTATGAGAGCATCAGCTGTTCTGGAAGACTGTGTGATCACGCTCTCCGTAGCCGATGTGAGAAAGACCTTTAAATAGATCAACATTCACAAAGCCCCTGGGCCAGACAGATTAACAGGACATGTACTCAAAGCATGCGCGGACCAACTTGCAAGTGTCTTCACTGACATTTTCAACCTCTCCCTGACCGAGTCTGTAATACCGACATGTTTCAAACAGACCACCATAGTCCCTGTGCCCAAGAAAGCGAAGGTAACCTGCCTAAATGATTGCCGCTTTCACGGATCCCCCCGGTACTGATGCTGATTCTGTTCACCAGTTCTGGAGGTCTACGTCACCGGCTTTCTAGGCTTCACTGAACGGGATTCATTATCATCAATCCCGGACTGTCTTGTCTGATTACACACACCTGGTTCCCATTTCCCCTGATTAGTATGTTATATATGTGCCCTCTGTTCCTTCTGTCTTTGTCGGTTATTGTTCCCATGACCGTTGGTCGTGTGAGTACCTATGCGTTAGTGCAGCTGTTATTCTGCGTGCTTTATATATTGTGTATTACGGGTTTTGTCCCATGTTGTTCACCGAGGTATCCCCTCGCTCTTTTGTTTGGGTACAGCTCAGTGTTTTTGTATACGTGTTTGTTTTGGGTGTATTAAAAACCCCTATTGTGTATTCCTGCGCCTGTCTCCAAATCCTTTATACCAGGATGACAACCGCCATATAGCACTCACGTCGGTAGCCAGGAAGTGCTTTGAAAGGCTGGTCATGGCTCACATCAACACCATCATGCCGGAAACCCTAGACTTACTCCAATTCACATACCCCCCCAATAGATCCACAGATGATGCAATCTCAATGGCACTCCACACTGCCCTTTCCCACCTGGACAAAAGGAACACATATGTGAGAATGCTGTTCATTGACTACAGCTCAGCATTCAACACTATAGTACCCACGAAGCTCATCACATCAACTGGATCCTGCACTTCCTGATGGGCTGCCCCCAGGTGGTAAGGGTAGGCAACAACACATCTTCCACGCTGATCCTCAACACTGGGGCCCCTCAGGGGTGCGTACTTAGTCCCCTCCTGTACACCCTGTTCACCCACGACTGCGTGGCCAAGCACGACTCCAACACCGTCTTTAAGTTTGCTGATGACACAATAGTGGTAGGCCTGATCACCGACAATGATGAGACAGCCTATTGGGAGGAGGTCAGAGACCTGGCTGTGTGGTGCCAGGACAACAACCTCTCCCTCAATGTGAGCAAGACAAAGGAGCTAATCGTAGACTATAGGAAAACGAGGGCCGGACATGCATGCCCACATTAACATCAAGTTTCCATTTCCTTGGTGTCCACATCTCCAACGAAACTATCATGGTCCAAACATACCAAGACAGTCTTGAAAAGGGCACGACAAAACCTTTTCCCCTTCAGGAGACTGAAAAGATTTGGCATGTGTCCCCAGATCCTCAAAAAGTTCTACAGCTGCATCATCGAGAGCATCCTGACCGGTTGCATCACCGCCTGGTATGGCAACTGCTCGGCATCTGACCGTAAGGCGCTACAGAGGGTAGTGCGTACAGCACAGTACATCACTGGGGCCAAGCTTCCTGACATTCAGGACCTATATACTAAATAGGCGGTGTCAGAGGAAGACCCCAAAAAATGTCAAGGACTCCAGTCACCCAAGCCATAGACTGTTCTCTCTGCTACCGCACGGCAAGTGGTACCGGAGCGTCAATTCTAGGACCAAAAGGCTCCTTAACAGTTTCTACCCCCAAGCCATTATACTGCTGAATATTGCTGCTACTTGCTGTTTATTATCTCCACATAGTCACTTTACAAATTACTTTGACTAACCTGCACCTCCTCACTTTGACTCGATACCGGTACCCCCTCTATATAGCCTCGTTATTGTTATGTCATTTTCTTGTGTTACTTTAGGATTATATATATTTTTTTTACTTTAGTTTATTTAGTAAATATTTTCTTAACAATTTCATGAGATGCATTGTTGGTTAAAGGCTTGAAAGTAAGCATTTCACAGTAAGGTCTTCACCTGTGCATTCAGCGCATGTGACAAATAAAATATGATTTGATTTGGCTACAGTCGGTCAGCCCTGTTTCTATTATGTGGAGCAGCATGGAAGCATGAGTTGTGAAGAGCTCATTTACAGTGACAATGAGAGGAAATGGCACAGAACTGGAGGGAGGAGGCAGTGGGTCAAAATATCTTTCATCAAGGGGAAGGGTTTCCAGCAGCCCCATGCTCCTCCACCCCCCTGCCGTTGTGATATTACTCAATTATTACACAACCTTTCACCAAGTCTCTGTCAAAACAGTGGTGTTATTAGGGACAGCACAATAACATGCCCAATCTTAAACATACAGTGCATTCGGAAAGTATTCAGACCCCTTGACCTTTTCCACATTTTGTTACGTTACAGCCTTATTCTAAAATTGATTAAATCTACATCAATCTACACACAATACCTACCTCATAATGACAAAGTGAAAACAGGTTTTTAGAAGAAAAAAAAATCGAATTGATAAAAAAACAGAAATACCTTATTAACATAAGTATTCAGACCCTTTGCTATGAGACTCGAAATTGAGCTCAGGTGCATCCTGTTTCCACTGATCATCCTTGAGATATTTCTACAACTTGATTGGAGTCCAACTGTGGTAAATTAAATTGATTGGACATAATTTGGAAAGACAGGATTGTGTCGGGGCACAGATCTGAGGAGGGGTACCAAAACATTTCTGCAGCATTGACGGTCTCCAAGAACATAGTGGCCTCCATCTTTCTTAAATGAAAGAAGTTTGGAACCACCAAGACTCTTCCTAGAGCTGGCCGCCCGGCCAAACTGAGCAATCGGGGGAGAATGGCCTTGGTCAGGGAGGTGACCAAGAACCCGATGGTCACTGACAAAGCTCTAGAGTTCCTCTGTGGAGACGGGAGAACCTTCCAGAAGGACAACCATCTCTGCAGCACTCCAACAATCAGGCCTTTATAGTAGAGTTTCCAGACGGAAGCCACTCCTCAGTAAAAGGCACATGGCAGCCCACTTGGAGTTTGCCAAAAGGCACCTAAAGGACTCTCAGACCATGAGAAACAAGATTCTCTGGTCTGATGAAACCAAGATTGAACTCTTTGGCCTGAATGCCAAGCGTCACGTCTGGAGGAAATCTGGCACCATCCCTACAGTGAAGCATGGTGGTGGCAGCATCATGCTGTGGGGATGTTTTTCAGCGACAGGAACTGGGAGACTAGTCAGGATCGAGGGAAAGATAAATGGAGCAAAGTACAGAGAGATCCTTGATGAAAACCTGCTCCAGAGCGCTCAGGGCCTCAGACTGGGGTGAAGGTTCACCGTCCAACAGGACAACGACCCTAAGCACACAGCCGAGACAACGCAGGAATGGCTTCGGGACAATCTCTGAATATCCTTGAGTGTCCCAGCCCGGACTTGAACCCGATCAACCATCTCTGTAGAGATCTGAAAATAGCTGTGCAGCGACGCTCCCCATCCAACCTGGCAGAGCTTGAGAGGATCTGCAGAGAAGAATGGGAGAAACTCCCCAAATATACGTGTGCCAAACCTGTAACGTCATTCCCAAGAAGACTCAAGGATGTTTTCACTACCAAAGGTGCTTTAACAAAGTACTGAGTAAAGGGTCTGAATACTTATGTAAATGTAATATTTAAGTTTTCTAAAAACCTGTTTTTGCAATGTCATTATGGAGTATTGTGTGTAAATTGATGAGGAAAAAAAACATTTTAACCAATTTTAGAATAAGGGTGTAACGTAACAAAATGTGGAAAAAGTCAAGGGGTCTGAATAATTTCTGAATGCACTGTAGGATTGGTAGTAGCATACGTAGCAAGACATTAATTTCCTTGGAACCTCTGCCTTTGTACATTCATAAAAAACATGTGGTGCAAATATGACGTACATTCTGATTGGATCAGCAGGTTATGGTTGGAGAGTAACTGATTACCTGTAATCAGTTACATGTAATCTGATTACAAAAAACTGTAACTGTAATCAGTTATGTTACATGCAAACATATTGTAATCCGATTACAGATACTTTAAAAAACATGAGTATTACTTCTTGGAATGCTTTTAAATTCAAAAAGGATGTTTGCAAGAAAAAATACTTTCACACCTTTCACCTTGTTTTCTCAATGACATTCAATTCACAATTGAAAAAAGATTAAAGTTTGTTCTGACCACAAATCAGAACAATGACACAGCAAATGCTTTGATGGATCCTTTTTGCCTTCTTTTAATGCCTCTTAAGGGAAAGTAATCCAAAGAAACTGAAAGTAATTAGATGACGTTACTGAATTTGGGTAATCCAAAAGTTACATTACTGATTACAATTTTGGACAGGTAACTAGTAACTGTAATGGATTACATTTAGAAAGTAACCTACCCAACCTTGCAGATAGAACATCTATTGGTTTTACTTTTCTCATTACTTATGGACTACAAGCATTCTGTAGACTAGGCTATACATTCATTTTATATTTTATTTAACTAGGCAAGTCAGTTAAGAACAAATTATTATTTACAATGACGGCCTACCAAAAGGCAAAAGGCCTCCTGCGGGCACGAGGGCTGGGATTAAAAATAAATAATCTGCATATAAATGGATGAGAGAGCTTTCTACTGCCTGAGCTATGTTGTTGATGTAAATTGAGAAGAGTGTGGGGCCTAGGATCGAGCCTTGGGGTACTCCCTTGGTGACAGGCAGTGGCTGAGACAACAGATGTTCTGACTTTATACACTGCACTCTTAGGTATCAAACCAGGCCAAAGACCCCTCAGAGAAACCAATACTCCTTAGCTGGCCCACAAGAATGGAATGGTCTACCATGTCAAAAAAAGGCAATAAAAATAGCAGCACAACATTGCTTAGAATCAAGGGCAATGGTGACATCACTGAGGATCTTTAAGGTTGCAGTGACACATCCATAACCTGAGCGGAAACCAGATTGCATACCAGAGAGAGTACTATAGACATCAAGAAAGCCAGTCAGTTGATTATTGACAAGTTTTTCCAACACTTTTGATAAACAGGGCAAAATTGAAATAGGCATATAACAGTTACGATCAGCTTGATCTCCCACTTTAAATAAAGGACGAACCGTGGCTGCCTTCCAAGGAATGGGAATCTCCCCAAAAAGGAGAGGCAGGTTAAAAAGGTCATTGATAGGCTTGGCGATGATAGGGGCAGCAACCTTAAAGATGAAAGGGTATAAACCATCTGACCCAGATGTTTTTTGGGGGTCAAATTAACATCAGCTAATCAACATGATTACAGGTGAAATGATGTGAAGATGAACTCAAACAAACCATATTTTTAATGGGATGGTTTTGATGGCTCATCCTACATAAAATTATGTATTTATTATGAGAAAATATATAGATAAAACATATGTCCGGAATCTTTATCCGCCTCTGTGTGTAGCCCCCTCTGGATCGAAACCAGAGCAATCGGCGCTAGGACCTAGGAGATGAGTATGCCACAGAAGCATTGCAGACAGAACGTTTGGGAGGTGTTGTAGAAGAAAGGCAAAAGAAACCGAGTAAATGAGAGCACTTTTTGTACAGATTATTGAAGGATTTATCAGCTAAATAAATCGCCGAAACAGCTCATTATAATGCAACGGACACACTATTGAAATCCTGTCCAGGTAAAGGCCTGCATTTTGTTTTTCGTGTTGACTGAGGTCGACTGCTACTAGAGCGGTTAGATCCCATTGTATAAAATAGGATGCGGTTATTCTCACTCAAACTGCCCTGCTAGGCCCCATATCCAGACTAAAATGAAGTGCATTCCTGACATCAGTTTATTCTCGGGTATAGTTATGTTTACTGAAGAAGTTAGTTAAGTGTCCAAACTTTAACCTTAGCAGAGACTGTGCCTCATAAACAAAACTAAAATATCGTATAACATTGTCATTTATTGACTATGCTTTTGAATTTGACATAATGTCCGCCTTTGAGACAGCCTACAGGCCGAAAATGTTTATGTCGTTTTTACTGTACATTACTTTCATACAATTATAAGTCACCTATAGGAACGAACTATACGTTTTAGAAATTAACTTTATGGACATATAAATGCATTTGCAACGCGTCTTAAAAACAAACTATGTTGTGATCTTGCGGGTGGCCAGTTCAACACTGCAACTCACTCATTCATTTATCTGCACGTTCGTCAACAAGACAATTGATTTTGTTTTCTGATATGTTCTTGTTTGTCTGTATGTCACACAAGATTAAATATATTTTACTGGCTTCATTCAAAATTCCACGACGTCTAAACCGAATATTTTATGTTTAGATTATCTGAAGGCAGACAGCCACGTTGTTGCATTGTTGTTACAATGTAGCAATGACTGAAACAGAAATTGATACAAAGTATCCACCTTTTGCTTTATTATGGCGTGTGGCCCAACTTTGTCCTTTCTGTCGGACGAATACATGTATTGTATAGTAGATCTACAGTTGATGACTTTTGAAAGCATACTTCCTTTATTCTTGGATGACAGTTGTATGCTTCCTGGGACTCGCCTCATTTATTTTCCATTAGCACAACTATCCATGAATAAGCATCCCCCAAATCCCCTAACATTCAATCTCCACTGTGCTCCCTATTTTCCATCTTTTAGATGTAATATTTCATAACATATTTTACATTTGGACTAAATGATGAATACTCTTATGATTCACTGTCCACTTTTTTAAAGTTTTGGGTAGTCATTTTCAATATTTTTTGTTGTTGTAATGTGTGCATGTAAAGCAACTCTCACGCTGAACAGTAGTCATCCCCAAGCATGTTGTGTGCCATGCATGTCTTAAATGTCATAATTTGTTTTGAGTCATGAGACCGACCATGACTAGCCACAGTCTGAATGTGAAGGGACCCAGGCAGGCAGCACAGCAGCAGCATGTGACATTAGTCTGAGGGTGGTTAAGTGATGTTGTTACTGTTTGACTCACTCACCCTGTTCTTCCTGGGAGATGTTGACGTCCTTCGCTCCCATTGGTATGGGAAAGGACTTTGAGTTCCTCTGGCCTTGTTGATGCAAATGTGCCACCAGTTGTATGCAGAATCTGAGGAATGCTGTTTGAAATCTGCCTTTACACAGTCAGGCTTATTGTGGCTAATCTGAGGCCTGTACGCCACAGGAGCTAGGAGACTTTATCAGTGTAATGGGTCCACACACTTCCTGGCCCTCCATGCACACCATATGACTGTCCTCTCCCTGGTCTCTCTGTGTCACAGTCATAGACAGCACTGCTTCCTCTGCTGCTGTCCATGTGGCTGCAAGCAAGTTGTTTACATTCTGAACTTCAAGCCCTCAAGTCAGAACCAACAGCATAGATGGAATTAGGGGACGCCATGAACGGATACAAGATGCTAATGAAGTGTCACCAACAGTAATACTTTTGAAGAGGAGACTGGAGAACAATAGGAGGGTTTCTGCCAAGTTACACCATATAAAAGGTGCCTTTTCTATTCAAAACAGACTTTACCCAACTCTCTTTCTTAGTATGTATAGATCCATTTGAATGGACTTTCATTTTGTCTGTCTGGGAATTTGTATACAATACTAGTCAAAAGTTTGGACACACCTACTCATTCAAGGGTTTTTCTTTATTTTTACTATTTTCTACATTGTAGAATAATAGTGAAGACATCAAAACTATGAAATAACACATGGAATCATGTAGTAACCATTAAAATAAAAATCTAAATATATTTTAGATTCTTCAAACCCTTTGCCTTGATGACAGCTTTGCACAGTCTTAGCATTCTCTCAACCAGCTTCATAGGGAATGCTTTTCAAACTGTCTTGAAGGAGTTCCCACATATGTTTTCCTTCACTCTGCGGTCCAACTCATCCCAAACGATCTCAATTGGGTTGAGGTTGGGTGATTGTGGAGGTCAGGTCATTTGATGCAGCACCATCACTCTCCTTCTTCTAATCCGTTCACCTACTCTGCATCTCACAAAGACACAGCGGTTGGAACCAAAAATCTAAAATTTTGATTCATCAGACCAAAGGACAGATTTCCACCGGTCTGATGTCCATTGCTCATGTTTCTTGGCCCAAGCAAGTCTCTTGGGGTGTCCTTTTAGTAGTGGTTTCTTTGAAGCAATTTGACCATGAAGGCCTGATTCTCGCAGTCTCCTCTGAACAATTGATGCTGAGATGTCTCGCAGTTAACTCTAATGAACTTATCCTCTGCAGCAGAGGTAACTCTGGGTCTTCCTTTCCTGTGGAGGTCCTCATGAGAGCCAGTTTCATCATAGAGTTTGATGGTTTTTGCGACTGCACTTGAAGAAACTTGGAAATTTCTTGAAATTTTCCGGATTGACTGACCTTCATGTCTTAAAGTAATGATGGACTGTCGTTTCTCTTTGCTTATTTGAGCTGTTCTTGCCATAAAATGGACTTGGTCTTTTACCAAATAGGGCTATCTTCTGTATACCAACCCTACCTTGTCACAACACAACTGATTGGCTCAAACGCATTAAGGTGGAAAGAAATCCACAAATTAACTTTTAACAAGACACATCTGTTATTGAAATGCATTCCAGGTGACTACCTCATGAAGCTGGTTGAGAGAATGCCAAGAGTGTGCAATTCTGTCATCAAGGCAAAGGGTGGCTACTTTGAATAATCTCAATTATAAAATATATTTGCATTTGTTTAACACGTTTTTGGTTACTACATGATTCCATGTGTTATTTCATAGTTTTGATGTCTTCACTATTATTCTACAATGTAAAATAAAGAAAATCCCTTGAATGAATAGGTGTGTCCAAACTTTTGACTGGTACTGTATATTTGTTTATGCTAATGTTAGTTGCTTTATGCTCTTCTCTCTCTCTCTCTGTGATTGTCCTGCTGGAACAGACACCAGGAACAAACTTGATTGTGTGTGGAGGCATGACTAGTCACTTGACCTGTCTACCTTTTTATTTGTACGTCTTGTTTGAAGGAAAATTGCATAGATGCATATTGCTATTACTATTCAGTAAACATTTCCTTTGATGCACAGTAGTATTGGGACACTGCTTTCCTGCACCCTTCTACTAGGACTCCAAGACAAAGCCAATATTGGCACAGAGAATGGATTCACGTTGTTGATATAGAAGACAATACAACAAATGATAAAGGTCAACCTGCTGCCTCCATACACAGCCTCTTTGCTTGAACCCAGCCAAGTCTCAAGACTAGTCTGGGATGATACCCAATGGACTACATTAATCAACAAGTGTTTGTATGACTGGCTCTGTGTGTGGCTTCCATACTGCATGACACTGATTTGCATTGAGGGGGGCCCTGGAACGAGAGCCAGAATGATGAATGATTTAAAGTCAAGCAGTCAGGGCAGGCAGTCAGGGAGAGACAGAACGAGAGAGTGAAGCAGGCAGGTAGGGAAAGAGCGAGTGAAGCAGTCAGGCAGTGGCCCGGGCCCCTGGACCATGTGACCTGCTGTTAGGGTACTAGGTTCATTCACTGGCTACAGTTCTGGCTGCGGCCCAGTTTTTCCACACAGCCCACAGTAGCGACGGCTCGGTCACATTAAACATCAACACTGTGTTGTGGCTCCAGAGCCGGACCTCTGTGTGTGTGTGTGTGTGTGTGTGTGTGTGTGTGTGTGTGTGTGTGTGTGTGTGTGTGTGTGTGTGTGTGTGTGTGTGTGTGTGTGTGTCAAAGTCAGAGAGGGTATGCTGAGAGCACAGAGGCTTGGTTTGCGTTTGTGATCAAAGTTTGAATTGGTCTCAGTAGGGTATACACTGCTCTAGTGGACAGGCCTGCTCTCAGTCAGTTCCCCAGAGCTCATCTCTCTCTCTCTCTCTCTCTCTCTCTACTACTGTGACAGGCCCAGCCACAGCCAGAGATGACTGGAGCACAACGCACTGCTGGCCTGAGCCAGAGGACTGGAGCACAATGTGCTGCTACCAGTACTCAGAGCATGTGGGACCAACTGGCAGGTGTCATTTTCAACCTCTCCCTGACCGAGTCTGCAGTAACTACATGTTTCAATCAGACCACCATAGTCCCTGTGCCCAAGAAAGCGAAGGTAACCTGCCTAAATGACTACCGCCCTATAGTACTCAAGCTGGTAGCCATGAAGTGCTTTGAAAGTCATGGCTCACATCAACACCGTCATCCCGGAAACTCTAGATCCAATACGCATACCGCTTCAACAGATCCACAGATCTCAATCTCAATGGCTCCAATCTCAATGGCACTCCACACTGGCCTTTCTCACCTGGACAAAAGGAACACCTATGTGAGAATGCTGTTCATTGACTACAGCTCAGTATTCAACACCATAGTGCCCACAAAGCTCATCACTAAGCTAAGGACTCTGGGACTAAACACCTCCCTCTGCAACTGGATCCTGGACTTCCTGACGGGCCGCCCCTAGGTGGTAAGGGTAGGCAACAACACATCTGTCACGTTGATCCTCAACACGGGGGCCCCTCAGGGGGTGCGTGCTTAGTCCCCTCCTGTACTCCCTGTTCACCCACGACTGCGTGGCCAAGCACGACTCCCACACCATCATTAAGTTTGCTGACGACACAACAGTAGTAGGCCTGATCACCGACAACGATGAGACAGCCTATCGGGAGGAGGTCAGAGACTTGGCTGTGTGGTGCCAGGACAACAACCTCTCCCTCAACGTAAGCAAGTCAAAGGAGCTGATTGTGGACTACAGGGAAAGGAGGGCCGAACAGGCCCCCATTAACATTGACGGGGCTGTAGTGGAGCGGATCGAGAGTTTCCATTTCCTTGGTGTCCACATCACCAACAAACTATCATGGTGCAAACACACCAAGACAGCCGTGAAGAGGGCACGACAAAACCTTTTCCCCTCAGGAGACTGAAAAGATTTGGCATGGGGCCTCAGAACCTCAAACAGTTCTAAAGCTGCATCATTGAGAGCATCCTGACTGGTTGCATCACTGCCTGGTATGGCAACTGCTCTGCATCTGACCGTCAGGCGATACAGAGGGTAGTGCGTACGGCCCAGTACATCACTGGGGTCAAGCTTCTTGACATCCAGGACCTAAATACTAGGCGGTGTCAGAGGAAGACCCAAAAAATTGTCATAGACTCCAGCCACCCAAGTCATAGACTGTTCTCTCTGCTACCGCACGGCAAGCGTTACCGGAGCGCCAAGTCTAGGTCCAAAAGGTGACTCCTTAACAGCTTCTACCTCCCAAGCCATAAGACTGCTGAACAATTAATCAAATGGCCACCCGGACTATTTACATTGATGACACCCCCCCTTTGTTTTTACACTGCTGCTACTCACTGTTTATTATCTATGCATAGTCACTTTACCCCTACCTAAATGTACAAATTACCTCATCTAACATGTACCCCCTGTACATTGACTCGGTACCGGTACCCCCTGTATATAGCCTTGTTATTGTTATTTTGTGTTACTTTTTATTACATTTTTTTTTAAACTTTTGTTTATTTAGTAAATATTTTCTTAACTACATTTCTTGAACTGCATTGTTGGTTAAGTGCTATTAAGTAAGCATTTCACTCTAAGGTCTACACCTGTTGTATTCGGCGCATGTGTAAAAAAAAAAAATGATAATTGAATACATTTAATTTCCAGTGAGTAAAAATAACCATGTGTAGTGTTTCCAATTAATATGAGTTCACTCAACAATTTGTAAACACAATGGATGTTAAAGGCTCCTGTCATGCTGGTTTAATGGGGGATGTATTAGGCCTGGGGCTCTAACTCCCAGCCTGTCAATAGCCACTGCTTCCTGTTGTTTTCCTCTGCAGCCACTGATGAGGTCACATTAACAGGCCTGTCTTGTGATGATGGAGCTCTGGAGGATAAATTGATTTCAGTGGATGGTCAGAGATAGCCATCCGCACACTGGTCACAGAACTTAGTCATTAGTTTTGAAGTGTTTGGCCCTGTGGTGAGTTTGTGGATACTGTCTTAACTCTAGTTCCTCATTTGGGAGTGATGCCACATGCTCATACTGAACTGGAATAATACCCATCTGGTGTGTGGCACAACTATTTTCCACTGTCTGGACAGACCACAGAAGTATGGAACCAACATGTTTCCAGTTCCCACTGAGTTGCACTGATGTTGACTGGTGAAGTTAATATTCAGACAGGTGGAGAGGAAATGTTTTACTTCCAGATGAGGCTAATTTTTACTCTTCCCTTTACACTAAAAGGAAACTGGTGAAAAGGCGACTACAGGTTCCTGCCCTGGACTGAGTGAAGGACACTTGGGGAACAGAGCCGTGTCTCTCCCTGTCAGAACCCTGGACACACTAACCTGCCCACCAACATGACCGATGTGGCGATAGTGAAGGAGGGATGGCTGCACAAAAGAGGTGAGTGGGTTTGGACTATTTCCTGTATCAACAAATGCTTTGCTCCTTATTTGACTACAACATGAGCATGAGTGCTGATGTGATTTTGGTATTATTTGTATAGTTTCCGGTATGTGATTCCTATTTCCTAGTCAACAGTATACCGTAGGCCCCAGTATCCCTCTTGCACAGCTAGCTACTTTGTGTGGTATGGCAGGGGTGAGTGCCGTTGTTTGGATGAGGAGGCATTCCTCACATACCTGCTGGCTTTGTGCGGGGGGTGGTGTGTGTGTGTGTGTGTTGCGTGCGTGCGTGCGTGCGTGCGTGCGTGCGTGCGTGCGTGCAGACTCCTCTGGAACAGAGAGAGAGCAGGGGTGTGGTACCTGGGACAGAGACACAGGCTCATGGGACAGACAGACATGGGGAACACGTCACTAGGAGTGGAGAGTCCCAGATGCTGTAACCCAGGGAACAGCATTCTACTCAGTACGCTCTCCCTCTAAGGCCTCAGCAGGAACACAGCAGGGGCTTGTGTCTTAACAGAGTCATCCTGGGTTAGCTACGCAGGCAGACCCAGGCCCACGCAGACCGATGCAGCCCCTGGTCCTGACAACCCTTCCCTGGGGTGGAGAGGGCAATGCTGGGTACTACTGACTGCTCATTTAAAAAATAATCTCAGTGATTTACTTAAAACAGCAGATCGCCCTGGGATTCTTGGTACATGTCTAGAGGCTGAGAAACACATATCAGTCTGATGTTTTCTGATGTAAGAGATCTTTGTCTAAATAACAAGGAAATAGGAAACAGCATTTGCCTTATTGGAAGGAAATGGACCAAAGTTGATCATTTAAAAAAGTTCTGATTTAATAACAAACATGTCAGCTAAGGGAGGGTCTTTCCAAGGGTGTCTAGTTCTTCTGAAACTGAAAAAAAATCATGCATGTGATTTTACCTTCTTTACCTCACCTTATGCATGGTCTGTTGGCACATTTGACGTGCAGTATGTGATGCAGTATAACATGCACTATGTCGTTTCCACTACTCCTTGCCAGAGTGATAAGAAGGGAAGCAGGAAGGTTTCTGACAGATTGCCAGTGTAAAATGTAATGGCCCAAGGACTGTCAAATAGTGACCAGTGAGAAAAACAAACTCCTTTGATCTCAAGTCACATCTTAACCTTGAATTATTGAAGAACAAAGCCAACACACAAACAGACTGAACAAACAAGCCTTCAGGAATACTGAGTTGGCATGCTGTCATACCCTAGCAGCTGTGCCCGGTGAAATGTCACCCAGAGCAACACTGTTTTGACTGGAGGGCTTCTGCCTGCTTGCTGCGCGTATCTTGACAGGACGGGTTTTAATGTCACGTCACTGTCACCCAGTCTCTGTCCCAGTGCAACAGCACAGAAGGTGAGTCTGCAATAACAATGTTTTGCTGCCCATCACTTCAGCCAACCACCCTCTTCCCGTGAATCTTTTCATTTTAGCCCATCCTCTAACCTCACCACTAAGATTTTGGACTGCAGTCACAGAACATTTCACTGACTGATTGCATTGTGTGTTTGATGGCATGGGATTGAGGCAGGCCTCTGCCGCACTCTGAAGGGTCATACAGGTAGGTGGTGGCCTGCCTAGTGCCTCAGAAATGTCCCTGTAATTATGTGCCATCGTGACTGTATTCCATTCTACAGACAGAGCAGCTCAGGTCTGGCTGGGAGCTGAGAACGTCCATGCCACCCTTAACCCTCCTAACCCTGATTCCTATCTGATTAGTCATGCTGGGCATGCAACTGTAAGCTGGTTTTGTGGTATCCTTTTGCTGCCAAACAATGGCAGAGTACTGAAAGTGGAGCAGAAAACTTGGTTTCTTACGTGGACTAAGTCCAGCCAGCCTATTCCACAGAACAGCCAGATTCCCAACCTTGGAGTGTTCGGTTCTGTACCTTTTTTCCCCAGACAGGCCCAGCTGAGTCTGATGATCCCCAACGTCAGGCCACACCTTTCCACTCCATCAGCCTTGTACTGCTGGGCAGTGGGATTGTCTCAGCCATTTATGTCACCCATCAGGATATAAAGAGGGTTATCTGTTCAAGGCCAGGTTTGGACTCCCAATACATAGCACTAGGGAATAGGCCAGTAATCCTGTGCTGTATACCAAGTCACCAATGGCTCCTCTATAGGCCCGTGTGTGTGTCTGCGGAAGTGTGTGTCTGCGGAAGTGTGTGCATGAGGTAAAGCATACAATTGCAGGGGTAACAGTGGTTGAATGTTGAAATGATTTCACAGTGCCCACATGTACAGGTTGCCTAGCACACTGAGGCTTGTAGTTCAACATCCGCTTGTATCTTGTTGCGTCTGTTACAATCCAGTTGTCATGTCCCTAAGGGCCACACAGACAGTCATCCAGCAACGGATGACTCCCATTGAAAAACCATTGGATCAATCTAGGTTTGATTAATCTGTAAATATGTTGGGTCTACTTTACACCATCCACACAGTTTACATTATGCCTGCAGCCTCTAGTGGTCAGTCTGTAGTTTATTTCCTAAAGTTTCCATCAAAGGCAGAGCATCATCCAACATCAAAGAAGCAGATTGCAGGTTCTCTGTGTGCTGAGTGCTGTGTCCAAGAGCCTAGTGAAGTGCAACAGAACTGTGCTTGTTGGCCCTCTCTCTTCCAGGCAGCCCTTGGCCCTCTCTCTTCCAGGCAGCCCTTGGCCCTCTCTCTTCCAGGCAGCCCTTGTTTGTTTGACTAATTTGCTCCCTGACAGGTATAAAGAGCCGGCCCCCTCGTTAGGCTAACGAAGGTTACAACAACTGTTGGATTTGGGTAGCACTCTCAGCTGGCTCGGAGGCAGGAGTGAATGGATGGGGGAGGGAACGGAGAGGAAACAGAGCTCCAGGTCTTTGTGATATTCCCAGAACATCATCACTCTGTGTGCAGTCCTTTTCTCACAGACCAAGCCTGACTTAGAAACAGGGTGTTCTGTGTGATGTGTCACTCTGACTAATAGGTTGATGCTTATTGGATGATTTACTCCAAGGGGTCACATGATTAGTCCATGGAGTCATGTACTAGAGAACACCTTTGAGTCGTTCCACTGAGAATAACTAAAAGAGTGTGTGTGAGAGTATGTTTGTTTGTGTGTGTGTGTGTTGGTATGCATGCATGCAAGATTTTGAGTACCTAATATAGTTACACCTCATACAATCACATACCATTTTGAAACACCTCATTAAAGATTTTCTCAGTATCAAAGCAGTAAAAGGGAACTGTGTGTGGGAGTTATATTTTCACTCTTCAAAGGAACCAACCCACCTGATTAACTCTGTCTCATGACACTGCAATGCTGATCGCACAAGGACTTTGTCTGGCTGCCAGCTTTACCGCCAGGCTCGCCTTGCTTAGTCTCCTTCACACATACCCCTTCATTAGGTTCCAGCCTGCCATGGACCACACAGCGGCCCTGCTACCATACACACCAACAGCCTCACTACAACGGCTCCAGCAGCAGGGGATGCCCCAGAGCCATTATGCCCTGTCCACACTCCCACCGCCCAACTAACTACATAAAACAATACCAGCAGCAAAACTTTGAGCGACAGAACCAGAGTCACGAGGGGAAGCCCCCAAGGCAGGGCCAGCAGCAGAGGGTGGCTCCCCAGGAGGGGCTGGTGTCTGGCTGTCAGCAGGGTCCCCTGCTCTCAGTAATGGGAAGCAGCCTCCTGCTAAATGTGGTGGAGAAAAGTAAATTGCCTGGGTGCAGCTGTCGACAGGCAGGCTGGATGGGAGGGGACCAGTAGGCCAGAGAGAGCCACCTCCGTCACTTGTCTCTGCTCGCAGTGAGCCCGCTGTGTGCTTACTTTTCTGTGCAGAATCCTCCTGCTCCACAACTGGCGCTTGGCTGTGCTCCCCCTGCCCCCTACCCCTCTCTCTCTCTGTCACTTCCTCTCTCTCTTTCTTCAATTCTCCATCTCTGTTCCCCTCTCTTTTTCTTTCTTTACCTCTTATCCTGCTTCCTACTCCCACTCTACTCCTCCTCTCCCTCTTTTTTAATCCCCATCTCATTTCTTCTCTGCCTCTGCCAGTCGTCCCCCACCACCTCCTCGCCCACTTGCCTCCTCCGCTTCCCCAGCCCCCCCCCCCTTTGCCAGGATAATGACCCTGCTGACAACACCGAGGCGGAAGCTGCTTCCGACTGCCGTGGCGCTCCCAGTCTCAGACATCAATCACATCACTGGCTCACTGGCTCTCCCTGGCAACTGGGACAGACAGAGGGGTAGAGAGAGAGAGAGAAAGAGAGGGAGTGGTGGAGTGTGGACAGGAAGGGGTTGCTCAGCTGTCCATAGAGTCTGACTGTATGTTCAGACTGCTGTCACATTCACATCAGACCATCATCAGGATACACACCCAGATCACACTTAGCCTCTCATCCGGCTCAGGGACAATTTGTCATTATGGATCACAGACAAATATAGCAATGTATTTGACTTGGCCTTAACTCTCCTAAAGGTTCAAATGTAATCTTAGGTATATCCCCCTTTTTATTGTACATGGTTGTATAATTTAAGAGTGATGGACTGTTCCCTGGTCATTTAGTGTTAATTGGCACTAATTTGAACTAAATAATGTGTTTATTTGTTTGTCATGCAGTAACGCAGTTAACTAATCCATGGGCTGCTTGTTTACCGAGAGGGGCCAAATTAATCACACAGAAAAGCAGGGTGAACTTCCCACAGTGTCTCTATGGTAATCAGCAGGTGTCACTCGCTATGGAGAAGAAATGAGGGCTTTCTTATGAGCGTGAGAAAGAGGGGCTCCACCACCACCCTCCCCACTGTCCCCCCCCCCCCCCTTTTTTTTCTTCCTGTTGCGGCAAAAGCCGCATCAGCAGAGAGAGAGGGGAAGGGAGGGTGATGGAGAGAAAAGAGAGGGCTGCAGTGGAGGCTGGGGCAGCCCTTCCCTGTGACCTGTTGATGCTGTTGCCAAAGCCCCGGCAGTGCAGTCCCATCCAGCTGCATGAGAGAAAGAGAGACGCCAACAAAAGAGGAGAGGGACAGCAGGAAGGAAAAAAAGAGGGGGGAGAAAAGAAAGAATGAAGAAACCCAAACTCCTGGGCGGTTTAGCCTGGCATGTGAGAGGCCTGTTGTGAGCCTGGGCAGCCTTATATGGTCATGGGGAGAGGGGCAGCCTGGCGGCCCAGTCTGCCCTGAGTCCCAGAGCTGGGAAGGGGATGGGACGGGGGGCAGTATTGGGGTGGTGGTACAGAGTGGTGACCCTTCCATCAGGGAGCCCCCTCTCCTCTGGAGCGGGTGGCGGCACCGCGGCACAGAGGCTCATTGAGATGCAAGGCACATGGCGGCAGGTTGCAGCTGCAGGCTACAGGCAGGGCCCAACAGAAAAGGGCCGAAGGGTGCAACCGAGGAAAAACTAACAAAATACACTGCCTCCCCTGCTTTGGAGTTTTAATTCCTTAATCCTCAATCCCCCTCTCTCGACACTCTCACACATACACACTCTCACATACACTCTATCACACAGTTACCACTGGCTCCCTTCATCCCTCTCATCCCCAAACTATGAATGAGTGGCCAGGCAGAGACAAAAGTCCACAGCAGCCCACTCAGGAAGTCCAATCACTGGGCACTGCGCTGAGAAGGGCTTGTTTTGTCTGACCTCTTCTTCTCCCCTTTCTTAACATTTTATTTTCTGTTCGCATTCCTCTCTCTCTCTCTGTGTCTCTGTCTGTGTGTGTCTCTCGCTCTGTGTCTGTCTGTATTCTATGTGCCTGTGATGCCAGACAGAGCACAGCGGTTGGCCTCTCCTTTGCAGTGTGATGAATGTTGCATGATGTGTTTATTAAAGAGCTGTGGCAGCTGGGACCTTAGATTCCTGTCGTTGTCACGTAGAGACAGAGAGAACACAACGCTCCTCAGACACACAGGCTAACCTCTGACACACTCTCTTGCATCCTCTCTTTTTTACATTTAATCTTATTTCTAATGACACAGACTGCCTGGACTCTAAAGCCAAGCTGACTTGCAAATGGCCTCTGTGTCAAATGGTAATATTAACATGGATCTGAATTGGTCGCATGCTTGTTCTTTTACAACGGACTGACCTTGAAAACCGTAACTAGGTACAGTCTGACCATTGAGGGAATTATTTTAGTCTGACTGCAGACGGTTCGCCTTTGGTCAATTAAGATGCTCTTATTGCCAGTAGAAGGTTTTTGAATAAGCTGGTTTTCATGTGTCTGTTGAGAGCTCAATGGAACTACGCTGTCAACTCACAAACCATTCAGACACATACAGCTTATTCAGTAATGGCTCCAGTTCTGAAGAAAATGACACTCAACACGGTAGCATACAGTATTTGGACAATTGGCCCTCTGCAGCTGTAAGTCATTGAGTGTGTGTGTATGCATATGAGAGAGAATTTGTGCATGTGTGTGTGGAGGGCATGGCACTGGTACAATTTGGCTGTCCACACATAAGCCATGCAGCAGTTGGCAAATAAAGATATTCTCTTTTGTTTGGCAGAGGCTCACTGTTCATTATTTTCTACTTTGCCCAGTGCGCATCCCAGACCTCAACAGCTGTTTGACATGTAAAGACACTCTACCAGCCCCTGACAGCTCCTCGCATGGCCCTCGTCCACACACACACACACACAGTCACAATTGTAGTCGAATTTGCCTATCCCAAAGACTGTTCTGTTCTTGATCTTATCTGCTATGTGGTCAGGCTGTCAGGTTGTTTCCTGTTTTCTACAATTAAAATGTTCTAGTGAGATGAAAAGGGTCAGTTTACTGCAGCTGAAAGACTTTGAAGATGGATGGATGGATGGATAGAGTTGATAGCAGGGGACTTCTGTGTCCCAAGTCCCTTCTGGTCTTAGTCAGCATGTTGTCTTCTCTCTTAATCTGTATTCTGCAATTTGCCCATTTGGTCCAATTTGTCAAAATATACTGTATCAAAAAAAGCATATAAATACTAAGTGAGTAATTTTAAATTGTCTACAAATTAGTATTTTGGCATCTCCTGCTGTTGTCTGTACAGCCTCTGCTTCCTATTCCTAAGCCCCCAGTTCCTAGTTGTGGAGTATCATGGTAGGATGTCATCATAACATCAGAAGCAGAGTGAGAAAAGTACAGTACAGTAGTGGGCTGGGTTTTTAGTTTCAAGTCTAGTCAATGAGAAAGACAAAGGTCAGATGAGAATAGAAAGACAAAGTGTTAGTAAATAGGAAAGACATCTGGGTCATGGCTGTGGTTTTCTAATGAAGAGATGGACTGCAGAGGTAGGTGACAGAAATGATAAGACAGATAGACGTGGACATTTCTTCAGTCACATGACTCTCCATGCCCCAGTCAGGATGACGTTTGCCTGGTCAGGATATCCTCTCCAGCCAGACCAAGGACAATGTTCTCAATAACTTAGCTGATAACATGCATACTGCCAATTTATCCACAGCCATTGTTTTCACCACACCCACATTTTGGGAAATGTGTAACGTTATGCTTTATTTGGAAGAGCAAAAGAAGCACACAGACAATTATGTTCTGACAATTGCACCAATGTCAGTCCTGCTGTGGTCAGAGCATGCTGCGGAGTTTTTAGGGTGGGATTAGGTGGAGGGGTATAGGGGGGTAGAGATGTGCCCTAGGTGTCACATTCCACCATGATGACCTTGTTCAGTTCACTGAACTCTACTCGCTGGTCTTTACAAGCTGTGGTCTCTGAGAGGAAAGGAAACACTATTAAAAGTGTCCTTTACCAATGACATTTGCATTACAGTGCATGGTGACCATTAAGTGACTGTCCCCATGGCTTTGTTGCTGTGTAGTGACACTGTGAAAGGCTAGCCTGGCTGACGCGACCCACGTGACTCAGCGCAGGGAGAGCTGTGACCACACTGGTCTGAAAAGTACACAGTTTCTTAATGCAATATTCGCTTAGAAATTGTGTGACGGGTTTGATTGGTTCTCTCAACCCCAAAAAAATCTTCATGGGTTGAGAGCTTTTGTTGTTTGGATTTGAAAATGGAATGGGGCGGTGCCAGGGGGCTGTATGTCGGTGTTTTGAGGAGAGCCAACCAGTAAAAGCACAGCCTCCTTCATTATCGAAACATTGTGCCGACAACATCAAAGAGCCATTCCAGACTCTGAAGTCAGGAGGACTTTGAGAGTTAGGTGTTAGCTAGACTAATGAAAGGGTACAGTGCGTATTCATTGTCACCTCATTGAGAGCCATGTGACAGAGCCCGCCTCTGCGTGGAGGAATGTCTCTGCAGTGCATGCCACGCACGGTGGCATCATCACAAGGCACGGTGGACGCCAACTCTTGCCAGCCTGGGTGGGCTTCGTGCGTCAGAGGGGCTGGCAGGTCAAATCAAATCAAATTTTATTTATCACATGTGCCGAATACAACAGATGTAGACCTTACCGTGAAATGCTTACTTCAAGCCCTTAACCAACAATGCAGTTTTAAGAAAATAAAATTAAGAAAATATTTACATTAATCAACTAAAGTAAAAACAAATATTTAAAAAAGTAACAAGAAAATACATAACAATAACGAGGCTATATACAGCAGGTACCGGTATATATGATCTATGCCCTATCCAGGCCCTCTGTGCTTGAGGATGGCAAGACCTTGCTGTCGTCAGATATACATTCACACATACACACTGTAGAGTGTACTTTCATACATGCCAGTGCATATAAACAAACATCTGTCTTTGCTTGTCAGTGTCTGTGTTGGGACCATGGTCTTGATGCCAGTTTGTGGCCTCAACACAATTAACGTAATCAATCAGCCTTTCAGCGTCATTGTTGGAAGCACCAAACATGCGCTTGACCTATTTCCTGAATCTCTCTGTATTCTTCCCTAAAGAGGTGAGCGGAGCGCTGCCAGTGTGTAGGCTAACCTATTTCCCAATTTTTGGGGGGCTCCAGAGTGGTGCAGCGGTCTAGGCAGTGCTAGAGGCATCACTACAGACCCTGGTTCGATTCCAGGCTGTATCACAACCGGCCTTGATTGGGAGTCCCTTAGGGCGGCGCTAGGGTTTGGCCGGGGTAGGCCGTTATTGTAAATAAGAATTTGTTCTTAACTGACTTGCCTAGTTAAATTTTAAAAAACAAAAAAGCTCCCTCTGGTGTCACTGTGCTCGGATGATGCATGGCTGGAGGTAGGGAGCTTATTATGCTGCCTTTGCATTGTGCACATACTGTCCCCAGCCTGCCCTGCCAGGGGCTCTGAGCCTTGGGTGGGGTGGGTGATATGGGTCAGCCAAGACCTGACCACAGACTGACAATCTACCTAGAGCAGAAGTCAGGCGTTGATTTATTGTAGATTGAGGCTGAGGGTGTTCTGTACATAATGCATCGCAAGTTTAGGATGACTCTGGAAATGGTCTTGGATATGGAGGCTGGGATGTGGGTCCCAGTGTTGTAAGCTGTTGGCTTCTTAACCATGAGATTGCTCCTTATAGCAGTATCTCTGTTTCACCTTACCAATGCCCACCACTGTGCTGACGTAACAAGAAATTCAGTCAGTCGTGTGAAGCCGCTGTTGACCCGTAGTTGTAAATCACATTGATGTTGATTCTCTGGCGACCTGTGTGTGTGTGTGTGTGTGTGTGTGCGTGCGTGCGTGCGTGGATTAGTGCTGTGAATGTTGATTTATGAGCCATGTAGTGTAAAATAGACAAATGACTCATCACTGTAATTGCAGCATATTGAACAGACATGGGGAAATCCACAGAGCTTTCATCTTTATCACACTGTTTTTTTCAATGAGGACGGTGCGTGCTCGGCTTTGTAGGCAAGCAGTAAGCATTGCAATCTGAAATCTGACAAAGTCTAACTAATTTCTAAATGAGCTGCGTTTGTTGTAAAAACACTTAGTCAGCAGAATGGAGATGAAAAATCTCCTCCCGTGCCGTGATGAAAAATGACAACAGCCGTAGTAACATATTGGACATCTGCTGCAGACTGACATCTAAAGTATACAGTTTTCTGAGACAGATGTTTTCTCTAGTGCTGTGATTTGTGCTGCCACCTCGATTGTTGCAGTAAATCAGGTGCTTTACAGTGTGTGTGTGTGTGTGTGTGTGTGTGTGTGTGTGTGTGTGTTCCTGCTGTAATGGTTGCACCCTGTGGTGTTTGAATGATGTAGCCCCTCAGGTGGGATTCCGCTAGTCGGACAGTCGACCCATCACATTGAGGTGAGACATCCTAGAATATGGAATACAATCCACTTAGTGATTATGTACATAAACTCCTCTTAGTGAGAAGAGGCTATATGAGGTGTGTTAAGTTGACTAGAGGTAAATTAGGTTCTGTTATCGAGGGATTCTGGTCAGTCTGCCTCGTCACAGACAGGTCTGGGATCAGTTTCCTCAGACTGGAGCCAGTGGTGTGCCAGGCGAGGCTTGGGGAGAGGAGGAACAGGATCCGGAATTAACTGATCTCTACTTTCCCCAGACTTCTGTGTCGGAGGAAATGGGGCAATTAAGGACAGCTTGCTCAGACACTGCATGGGGTTAATACCCGGCTCTCGTAATTAAAAATAAATGACATTTTTCCTGTATAAATATTCAAGCCCCTCCGATCTGTGCTGCTGACTTTTTATGGTGCGTAAGCTGTTTTTTCAGATTTCAGGAACATTTGGCACAATGTCTCCTGAACCGTCTGCGGAATAAATAGAGTTTCGTTGCCTCTGAGAGATTCACCTGTGGGTGTCTTGTGTTGGAGGAGATAGGCAAGGATGGAGACATGGATTCCTGTATAACCTCTATGGGAACGAAAGGGCAGAGGCAAGGGTCCTGACTCCAGCTAAAACAGCCATTTGTCCTGGCTTTGACCTACTATAGCTGAATGTGTGTGACAACATGGTCATTTAGGGAATGTTGGTGAACATCTTAGCAATTAAATCACAAGAATTGGGTCAGAACTGCTGTGAAAAAGGATGTCGCCTTGAAGATAATAGCTTTGTGTATCATAAATCATCAAACCGCACAGATTAATTTTCATAGACCAATCAACAATTTAAAGAATGGAACCTTTTGAAACCAGCACATTATAGTAACCAATTATCCTCATCCCTTTCTCCATCTCTCTTTGCAGGAGAGTACATTAAGACCTGGAGGCCCAGGTATTTTCTACTCAAGAGTGATGGTACATTCATTGGCTACAAGGAACGACCACAAGATGTTGACGCGTTTGAAACCCCCTTAAATAACTTCTCAGTAGCACGTGAGTATCTACTCTTTCAATAACCTACTATCTAAATTACTTCACCCATTAAGATTATACAGCACTTTATATTGCATAATCACCAATAGAAAATATTTTTGTTCAGTAGCTCTTATGACAATGTCTTCCCTTAATGGTACACTTCAAAGCCACAAAGTTGTGGTTAGAAACATCAGAATATACTGGTGGTACATTAGCAATATGCCAGTATTCTCCCTGGCTGTGTGTGAATTCCAGTTTTGTCTATGGGACTACTCCCTACATGACAGGAAGTTGCTGGGACAAGCTCGGCAGATGATTGAACAGAGTAATTAAAAAAACATGCTGTTTGTTAAACAAAATGTTTCCTGACATTCTTGAGTTATAGTGGTTATTAACCATCTGATTTCAATTATTTATCTGTGGGCTGCTCTGTCTCAATCAGCAGTACAGAGAGGGTGACACAGTTTGTCACTGAGCAGACCTGCAGTAGACCCACAGACAGAGGGGCCATGTGATGTTGCTGATGGGGCTGATGAGGTGGTGGGGCTGGGTTACACAGCCACACTGACATAGCCCTGCTGGAGCTCAGTGGTGGCCCAGCCCCATATCTTCCATCTAACAGACTTCCTGACAAAATCTTCCATGTTTTTTTTTGGCATACGCAGTTTGTTGACTGTGTGAAAGAGCTACACTGGGAAACTGGCTGCTCTCTAAAAATGATAACTCAGTTTCAAGCTAATTGAAATTCCTTTTATTTTTATGTGAATGTCATCTGTGGCCCATATTATAACTTGGACACATTTTCTAGAATTGACTGAAATGACTGCCCAGATCACTGCTCACTGCTCATGTATTGACTAAATCCCGAGGTAAAAATACACTATATATACAAAAGTATGTGGACACCCCTTCAAATGAGTGGATTCGACTATTTATTTGTTTTTGTATTTTTTTCTCCCCAATTTTCGTGGTATCCAATTGGTAGTTACAGTCTTGTCTCATCGCTGCAACTCCGTGCGGACTCGGAAGAGGCGAAGGCCGAGAGCCGATGCGTCCTCTGAAAGACAACAGGCCGCACTGCTTCTTGGCACAATGCCCACTTAACCCGGAAGCCAGCCGCACCAATGTGTCGGAGGAAACACCGTACGTACACATGGTGACCGTGTCAGCGTGCACTGCGCCCGGCCCGCCACAGGAGTCGCTAGTGCGCGATAGGACAAGGACAACCCTGCCGGCCAAACCCTCCCCTAACCCGGACGACGCTGAGACAATTGTGTGCCCCATGGGTCTCCCGGGCGTGGCCAGCTGCGACAGAGCCTGGACTCGAACCCAGAATCTCTAGTGGCACAGCCTTAGACCACTGCGCCACTCGGGAGGCCCTGGATTAGGCTATTTGAGCCATATATATATATATATGTATAAAATCGAGCGCACCGCCATGCAATCTCCATAGACAAACATTGGCAGTAGAATGGCCTTACTGAAGAGCTCAGTGACTTTCAACGTGTCACCGTCATAAGATGTCACCTTTCCAACAAGTCACTTAATCAAATTTCTGCCCCGCTAGAGCTGTCCCGGTCAACTGTAAGTGCTGTTACTGTGAAGTGGAAAAGACTAGGAGCAACAACTGTTCAGCCACAAAGTGGTATGCCAGACAAGCTCACAGAACGGGACTGCCAAGCCCTGGCTGGAGTGGTGTAAAGATCGCTGCCATTGGACTCTGGAGCAGTGGAAACGCGTTCTCTGGAGTGATAAATCAAGCTTCACCGTCTGGCAGTCCAACGGACGAATCTGGTTTTGGCAGATGCCAGGAGAACGCTACCTGCCCCAATGCATTGTGACAACTGTAAAGTTTGGTGGAAGAGGAATAATGGTTTGGGGCTGTTTTTCATGGTTCGGGCTAGGCCCCTTAGTTCCAGTGGAGGGAAATCTTAACGCTACAGCATACAATGACATTCTAGATGATTCTGTTCTTCCAACTTTGTGGCAACAGTTTGGGGAAGGCCCTTTTACTGTTTCAGTATGACAATGCCTCTGTGCACAAAGCGAGGTCCATACAGAAATTATGTATTGAGATCGGTGTGGAAGAACTTGACTGGCCTGCACAGAGCCCTGACCTCAACCCCATCAAACACCTTTGGGATGAATTGGAACACCGACTGCGAGCCAGGCCTAATCGCCCAACATCAGTGCCCGACCTCACTAATGCGCTTCTGGCTGAATGGAAGCAAGTCAACTCAGCAATGTTCCAACATTGTTCCAATAGTGGAAAGCCTTCCCAGAAGAGTGGAGGCTGTTATTACAGCAAAGGGGGGACAAACTACATATTAATGCCCATGATTTTGAAATGAGATGTTCGACGAGTGTCCACATACTTTTGGTAATGTGTATTTAGTATGAAGGAAAAGCTGTGAACAGGGTTTCCTCCTCCATCCTTCCCCCATAGTGCAGCTGTTCAGTTCCCTATGTACGGCTGCATGGTGGCTGTCCCAGCCGTGTCTGTTACGGTGGCGATAAAGATAAATGGCTGTAACTGCGGGTCTCTGTCTCCTCTCCTCCTGGCCCCTCTCTCCCGGGATGTGGCCAGAGTGCCAGCTGATGAAGACGGAGAGACCCAAGCCCAACACATTCATCATCCGCTGCCTGCAGTGGACCACTGTCATCGAGCGCACCTTCCACGTGGAGACCCCCGAGGAGAGGCAAGCTCAGCCACAACCCCTCCCTTACACATACACACAGTCAAATATACACACACCGCAAGCATGTGCATACACATTGTACACAGTACACTGGTTGTTGGCTGACCCTACATTCTAAATTGCCTTCCTGTTGATAAGATGACAATTACATGATTGGGCTGAATTAAATCATGTTAAATGAGGTGTTGTAATCTCCCTCTCCTTCCTCTCTCCTTCCTCTCAGGGAAGAATGGACGAAAGCCATTCAGGCTGTAGCAGATGGCCTACAGAAACAGGAAGAGGAGATGATGGACTCCTCCCCAGACCCAATGGACATGGAGATGTACCTGACCAAACCCAGACTCAAAGTGGTGCGTCGCCGCCCTCCTCACCCTGCCCCTTCCTGCCTCACCCCAAACCTCACCCTACCCCTTCCTGCCTCACCCCAACTCTCACTGGCCCTTCCTGCCTCACCCCAACCCTCACCGGCACTTCCTGCCTCACCCCAACCCTCACCGGCCCTTCCTGCTTCACCCCGGCGCCCTGGCACTTTCCTAACAAATAAAATACAATTGTATTTTTGTCACATGCGCCGAATACAACTGGTGTAGACGTTACTGTGAAATGCTTGCTTACAAGCCATTCCCAACAATGTAGTAACACAATTAAATACACAAGAATGGAGCTATATTTATTTATCCTTTTATTTAACTAGGCAAGTCAGTTAAGAACAAATTCTTATTTACAAATACAGCCCAGGAACAATGGGTTAACTGCCTTGTCAGCTTGGGGATTTGATCTAGCAACCTTTTGGTTACTGGCCCAACGCTCTAACCACTAGGCTACCTGCCACCCTATATACAGGGAGTACCAGTACCAGATCTATGTGGAGCTACAGTTGAAGTCGGAAGTTTACATACACTTAGGTTGGAGTCATTAAAACTCATTTTTCAACCACTCCACAAATTTCTTGTTAACAAACTATAGTTTTGGCAAGTCGGTTAGGACATCTACTTTGTGCATGACACAAGTCATTTTTCCAACAATTATTTACAGACAGATTATTTCACTTTTTATTCACTCAAAAGTGCTCAGCATATGTGGGAACTCCTTTAAGACTGTTGGAAAAGCATTCCAGGTGAAGCTGATTGAGAGAATGCCAAGAGCGTGCAAAGCTGTATATATTTTGATTTGTTTACACTGTTTTGGTTAATACATGATTCCATATGTGTTATTTCATAGTTTTGATGTCTTCACTATTATTCTACAATGTAGAAAATTGTAAAAAATTAAGAAAAACCCTTGAATGAGTAGGTATTCTAATACTTTTGACCAGTAGTGTATATACAGGGGGTACCAGGACCAGGTCAATGTGGAGCATATACAGGGAGGTTACCAGGACCAGGTCAATGTGGAGCTATATACAGGGGGTACCAGGACCAGGTCAATGTGGAGCTATATACAGGGGGTACCAGGACCAGGTCAATGTGGAGCTATATACAGGGAGTACCAGGTCAATGTGCAGAGGTATTAGAGTCAGTGCAGATAGTTCAGGTACCGTTAATTGACTATTTAGCAGTCTGGCTATTTAGCAGTCTTATGGCTTGGGGGTAGAAGCTGTCTAGGAGCCTGTTGGTCCAAGAGCCGATGCTCCGGTACCAACATCAGCCCTGGGAGGCTTAGCACCAGATGGCGTGTCCACTCTGTTTCATCACCACACATCTGTGCTCTTAAGTCATGACACAAAGGTCTTAGGGCACCAGATTGCATGTCTCCTACACAACCGTTTTCAACATTCTCACCAGCCCTGAGGGTCAGAGGTTAAACAAGTGACTGCAGCATATAGTCCCACCATTAGAAGAGTGGAAGTTGCAGAGTGGATGAAATGGCACCTTAAATGCTTCTGTGTTGTTGTCTGTGGGATTATATGTCTTGACTAGTTAGAGCATGAATTTGTTATAGCCGCTGTTTGTAACCCGATGCTGCTTTTTCCCCCCTCGCTCATAGACTATGGACGACTTTGAATACCTCAAACTCCTCGGAAAAGGTACTTTTGGCAAAGTGATCCTGGTGAAGGAGAAGGCCACAGGACGCTACTATGCCATGAAAATCCTGAAGAAGGAAGTGATCGTAGCGAAAGTGAGTAGAGGCCACTAACTGTTAGGAGAAGCATGAGAAAGCGAAAGAGGGAGAGAGAGCATGGGGGCGGTGAGGGGCGATCATGGATACCTAAACGGCAGCCATTGTGGGAGTTGCACAAACACTCTTTGTGATCTCTTTCAGGATGAAGTGGCACACACACTCACAGAAAACCGAGTGCTCCAGAATTCCAAGCATCCGTTCTTGACAGTGAGAGACCCCTCCATCCACTCCATCTACCTAACCCAAACTCTCCTCTGGCCACAAAGACTGAGGATCCACTCCACTTCAGCCTGAGAGCTTCCATTCAGGGGGAAATGCTGAATCTGTGTTGGGAGAGTTTGAGCAATGTTTACAAAGATGGCAATAGACTTGGCCTCCTTTGAGGACACTAGACATCTCATTGTTAGTTAACCACCTTTCTCAAAGTCTGTGATGGCTCACGATGCGAAACTCTTCCACATTAAGTGGCTGGAGTAACACATGCATCTTCTGTACATCCCACTGTGGTGAATGGGGCTAGCAGTTGTCACTCAACAGTTATATCCCAAAGGCAGATATCACTTCAACAAAGACTTTGGTTTCTTATGGAGAACTTGCAATGGCGGGCTTAATTTTTTATCCATTGCAGTTTAAGTTATTGGTGTATATCCCCAGGGTCCCATGTGGCTCAGTTGGTAGAGCATGGTGCTTGCAACGCCAGGGTTGTGGATTCCATTCCCACGGGGCACCAGTATGAAAAAAGTATGAAAATGTATGAACTCGCAACTGTAAGTTGCTCTGGATAAGAGCATCTGCTAAATGACTAAAATGTAAATATATATCCCCAGGGCCTGAAATACTCCTTCCAGACCCACGACCGGTTGTGTTTTGTAATGGAGTATGCGAACGGCGGAGAGGTGAGCTTTTTAAACAGTCAATAACACCTGACACGCAAGATCCAATTTAGCTAGTAGTAGCCAATAATCCTCCCACCCCTCCTTCTGTGTACGCTAACCTTGTTCCCTCTGTCTCTCCTCTCCTCTCCCTCTCTCTTATCTTCCTCCTTTCTCTAGCTGTTCTTCCACCTCTCCCGGGACCGGGTGTTCTCGGAGGAGCGGTCTCGGTTCTATGGGGCTGAGATAGTGTCAGCGCTGGACTACCTGCATGCTGAGAGGAACGTGGTCTACAGAGACCTGAAGGTAAGGCGGAGGAGCACAGTCTGCAGACCGGGATATAAATAGTGTTCACAGCAGCAGCAAGCCTCCCCCGATTCAGTCCTCACTGCAGCTGGAGACCTAGACCGCCCCTTTCTACAGCCGGAATATAATAACCACCATCTCCTTCTGGGCAGATGTTCGATTCCTTTATTTATCTTTGTGTTACCATTAATGTAAATAAGCAGTGATGAAAAATTTGTATTTTAGTATTGACAGTCATATTTTACCCCCGTCATCAAACTTATTCTGTCCAGCTGTAAATTGTTTGTACCAGAAGGAAGAGACTAGTACAGAAACTCAATGATCTGTATTCATAGCATAAGAGCAGAGGTAGCAGAGGCATGATATGACTGGTTTTAAAGGGGGGGGGGGGGCATCTGTAGCCCTGTTTCTTCCAGCTGATGAAACTATACCAGCCAGGTCAGCATAGCCTCCTCCCTCCTCGTTCCCCCCTCCCTCTGCTCTCCCCATGGGTTAATGAGGCAGGCTCCCAGCCTGCTAAGGTTCTCCTGAAAATGCCAGGGTAGCAGTATTGGAGGATGTGCTGACTGGCCTGCCTGCCTGGTGCTGCTGGCCACGTGTGGGCTACAGTTGCCAGGTGACTTTTACTGAGAGGACACACTGATATTAAAAGGACATGCATTGCTAGCTCATGCCTCTCAGAGCTGAAGCCAAATCAGCTGTGCCTCAATCACACACTCACTCCCCCTCCTCCTGTTGCTGATACTTCCTGTCTCATTCTGTCTCCTTGTCTCAGCTGGAAAATCTCATGCTGGACAAAGACGGACACATTAAGATCACCGACTTTGGACTGTGTAAGGAGGGGATCACAGACGGGGCCACCATGAAGACCTTCTGTGGGACACCAGAGTACCTGGCCCCAGAGGTAGTGTATTCTCACAGTCCATTCACAATATGGGGGTCAATAAATCGTATCATTTTTTTTACATAACAAAAGGAGGCCTTTGGAGCCCAACCCATGTGACCTTCCTCTTCAGTGCACACTCTTTTGGCATGTTCTCGTGAGTATTTTTGTCTATTCAAATTTGAGTGTAAATCAACTGAAGAGAATAAAGTCACATAATTGGTAAATAACTGAAAGAATTAACAGACTAAACAGGGTTTGAAGAGAGGAACTGTATTGCAGCGAATATATCCCACTACACACATCATCGTAAATGTCTGTTTTTCGGGCATATTGTTAAGGCATACAAGCAATGTCACATTTTTTCTGGTGTATTTCCTATGTCTAATTTAGTTGTGTAATTAATTGTAAGATGCAAGGCTCCCTTGCAAAAGAGACCTTGGTCTCAATGGGACTCCCTGTTAAAATAAAGGTAAAATAAACTGTTGAAGAGTGGCTTTGGGACAGTTGTTCCTAAATGCCTGTCTAATCTCCAGTATAAGACATGCAGCTAATGAGTCTGCAGTGTGCAGGACAGGCTGTTCCCATATTTTTTGTTTGAGAAGGCATGTGTACAGGGGTGTGGCTTCTCCCCATTGCGTGCAGGTATGACATGGGGTGTGTAACACGACAGGGCATTGTACAGTGTGTGTGCGTGTGTTAGTCCCCTTGCCTCTTGCTGTAAGAAAGTTTTCTGGGAGAAGGGTGCCCATGTTGACACAGTTGCTGACTCTTTGTTTTTAGCCTCCATTTGGAATTTGCTGGGGGGTTTGGCAGTGCATCAGGAAACGTGAGTTTCCGCCCTGAAGAAAAGGTTACATTGGCTACAGCTGCTCCTGGCACTGAGGGGGCTTCTAGCCGACTGCTGCCCAGGATGCCTATCCTGACCTGGGCAAAGCCAGGGCCACACTCTGGGCCTGTTGTCCTCAGTTCTCCACTGTAACAATCTCCCATGGCGTTTTCATCTGACATCTTTATATTTCTCTCTCTTAGACTCTTAGCTGTTCATAACTTGTCTGAAATGTCCACATCAACTAGCCCATGTCAGCTAACATTTTTTTAAAGTTTAGTTTTTTTATCCTATAGATATTGTTGTAATTTTTTTGTCACTCAAATATCACATGAATACACATTAGACTGGCAAAATGTATGGAATTTGAAGAAAAAAATAGCTTTAAACCTGTGAAATTTCCTCTCCAACAACAAGAGGGGTGTGGACAGTTTGTGTCATGAACAGTGCTTGTGCCCATAGAAATAGACGTGGCGTGTGCTCACGCAGGCGGGGAGGGCCCAATGCTGGAAGGGGGTCCAGAGTGAAAAAGTTTGGGAACTCCTGCTCTAGAGAACCATCCTAATTTACGGCATATAGTAGCCATCATCACCAAAGCCAACTAGAGCATGAATTACTATATAACCATCATGTCACGTCCCTCACACTAGGGCAAGCAACAGGCAAATGATAATTAAAAGGAAAGAATCTGTTTGTCATTTTTGTATGTCCATGTGTGGTATGTCATAAATGTGCTGAAGAACAACCCTCCCCCCTCTTTAGCATTCTGAACACAGTAATATAGCTAGTGGCACCATTTAACAGCCCCAGCTCTGCTCCTCCTCTGGCAGCAGAGACATCAGGGGGCGTTTCCGTGGAGACGGGGTCGCCATAGAGCGTCTCTATGGGAGCCAGGGCCAGGCAATGTTACAGGTTGTTCTGCAGTAAACAATGACCTTGTTGTGTGTGCTGCACAGGAATGCTGTAAGGTCTGGGAATATTCCACGGCCAGACCCGCTGCCCAGACCAGGGCTGTAAGCTTGCATCTTGCGAACACCCATGGAACAAGTTTCACCTAATCCACTGTGAAATAGAGTCGTTTTATTGAAACATTGGAACGGCAATGAAGTCGAGTTGTGAAAGTAATGAACAATGAAAAGGAGAGTGAAGGGCATGTGTTTGGGAGAGGGACAATAGCTGTGTTTGTGTTAGAGGGAGAATAAGGCCAGAGAAGTAAGATAGAGGGCAGTATCAAGTGGAGGAAAAGTACAGCAAGTGTACGTTTCACTCCTACCTCCTCCCTGCACTGTGCTGTCCTTTGGGCCAGTGTAACAGAGCTGGTCCAGGCAGCCCTGGTTACGTGTGTGAGGGATGAGCTTGGCTCCTGTGGTCCTGGCAGTTCCACAGCTGTGGTACTCTTCTACATATATGGGGCAGCTGCAGGCCCAGCTGTCGTGTGGTGTGAATCACACGACAGCAGTGCTGGAAATAGAGACGGTCCAGTAATCCTAGCACCGTGCCGGCTTCACGTTACCCCTGCCCTCCGAGTCCTCCTCGCCCCTAACCGCAGCGCCAAGCAGCGTGCCCACAGATGCAGGCACACACCACCCGCCCAAACACACACAAACACACTCCGGTTTTGTTCCATTTACGGTCACATCTGTCCATCTGTTCTGCCCGCCTCTTCTCTCTGGGTCTGTGTACCTTCATGTCCATATGTAATTCTATTAGGCTGCCCTTTTACCTATGAATCTATTCCTGGACCAATTTATCTCACCTCATATAACCTTGTTTTAAAGAACAGTCTGTTCTCATTGGCTTGATTTCACCTACAATATCCTTCCTGTACTGTTGACCCAACTACATGTCCCAGAAGGCCTTGTTTAGTAACAACTCAAATACTATTGCTGACATTCAACAGGCTGCCCAGTTAGACAGCATAGAGCCAAATCGAGCCAATTGATTAGAACGTGTGAACACGTCATCTTCCAAGATGTGTGAACCTCCACCTCCGTGACTAAGGGCTGTAGCAGTGGTGTGGTGTATGTGGTTGCTGCTATGGGGACTCTGCTTCCACTAACTGGCCCTAGCCTCTCCAGCCTCCAGCCCCTGCCCAGCCTATCCCTCCCTCATGATGGTGTGTAGTGTGTACTGCAGACCTCTAGTGATTAAATATGCAGGGCTCCAGGGGAAACTCTATCCCTGCTCCTAATGTGAGATGTGAGTCAGTTTTGGCTGTGGCTGCTTGGAATCCCAGACCAGGAGAAGGGGGGTGGGGGGTTCACTGGCCTCAGGGTTCTTTATACAGCCTGGAGAGCTGCTGACCTCACTACCTACCTAATGTCCATCCACTTAGCTAATAGCTAGGTTTCAGTGATCTAAACCAACAATGTATAGTATGTCTCTCTTGATGCTGTCTGCTAATAGCTAGGTTTCAGTGATCTAAACCAACAATGTATAGTATGTCTCTCTTGATGCTGTCATAGGGCTGAATGTACATTTGAACTCCTGCTAGCCCTTGTCCTGTATGCTTCCAAGTATGATTGTGTAACTGTTCCTAATGGTATTATATTGTATTGTGGTTGTGGTTGTGGTTGTCCTGTGTTGTTCAGGTTCTGGAGGACAATGATTACGGTCGGGCGGTGGACTGGTGGGGTCTGGGCGTGGTCATGTACGAGATGATGTGCGGTCGGCTGCCCTTCTACAACCAGGACCACGAGAAGCTGTTTGAGCTCATCCTCATGGAGGACATCCGTTTCCCACGTACCCTGGGTCACGAGGGCAGGTCCCTGCTCTCCGGCCTGCTCAAGAAGGACCCCAAGCAGCGGTGCGTAGACCCTCTTGCCAGCAGTTATCCGCCATACCGTATGTACAGAATCCCGTGGAATATAATGGCATGGATTGATTTGGCCACGTATTTACTTTGTTTTGGTTCCTCTATCTTCCAGGTTAGGTGGAGGACAGGATGATGCTAAGGAGATTATGCAGCACAAATTCTTTGCTGGGATTGAATGGCAAGATGTTTATGAAAAAAAGGTAAATTAGTGTTCCATTTTCCGTTACTTCAGTGAACAACCAATAGATTTCACCAGGCCTGCAACTGTCTACACTCTGATTGACAGGACAGATGTGCCAATGTGCTCATGGTGTCCTCTCTTCTCTCACAGCTGGTCCCGCCCTTCAAGCCCCAGGTTACCTCGGAAACAGATACACGGTATTTTGATGAGGAGTTCACAGCACAGACCATCACTATTACACCGCCCGGACAAGGTACTACCTGACCCACTGCGTATTCTGTATCTTTACAGAATACACACACCACACTCAGAGAACAGTTTTACTCACCCAGACAGATAATCATACTTTTGTTTTTCACTGACTCTTTGGACCTGAATGTTTTTGTTTAGTAGGGGTGATCACAGTCTGACTCAGGATGAACTGGAAACGCAAGTGGTTCTAAATGTCATTACTGTAAAGAATACCTATTGCGTTTCAGAATCTCACATAAATGAATCTCCCCTCTTCAGAGATTTTAACTGAACATTAAATTATAATTTTGCTCTAAATGTCAATGTTTATTTTTGGGGTTCCAGAATTGGAGTGTCTCAAACAAAAAAACCCAAGCTGATCTACATTGTTTAGATTTAGATAGAATTTTGATTGAAGATAGTAATATTCTTCCTCGTTGTCAGGCTCATGAGAGAATGTGCCTTTTTCTCTACTTTAAATGCAGTCCTATCTTTTGCTTACTCTGACTGCCTAGTACTAATTTTTGGGCACTCCCAGTAGTTTTACTCACCTATTCATTGAACAAAGAAAAGAAACCATTTTAAAGGTGCCCTTGATGTATATGATACATTATACAGTTGCGGACAAATATATTGGCATCCTTGCACTTTTCTTAAATAATTCCCTATTTCTAAAATGAGTTGAAATTGAAAAAAAAACATTTGTTCTCCACACAATATTGAATTTTCATCATTGTAGATCCAATTTTTATTTTTGTAAACTTAAGTTTACAATTTTATTTAGAAATTAAATACAAATGGCAAGGACAAATGTATTGGCACCCCTTGTACTTGGTTGCACAGCCTTTGGCAAAGATAACTGCAGACAAACCCTTTTTGTAGCAATTTGGCCCACTTTTCAGCAGCAAACTGCTCTAATACTTCAATGTTTGAGGGGTGACCTCCACCAACTGCTTTTTTCAGATCTCATCATAGGTTTTGGATGTGATTCAGATTTGGACTCTTGGCTAGCCACTCCAGAACAGTCCAGCATTTCTTCTCAAACCATTCCAGGGTGCTTTTGATGTGTATATGGGGTCATTGTTCAGCTGGAAGACCCACAACCTTTAACAGAGACAGGTTTTGGACACTGGGTTGAACATTGCACTCCAAAACACCTTGATAATCTGCTGATTTCATGATGTCTTCACATGTTCAAGGCCCCCAGTACCAGAGGCAGCCAAGCGACCCCACAGCATTATTGAACCTCTCCCATGTTTGATTGTAGGGAGGGTGTTATTTTCTTTGAGTGCTTAATTTGGTTGTTGGTAAACATAGGAAGACCCACTTCTGAAGGAGACACAAGAATGAAACAGAATTAGAGCTCTTTGACAATACAGATCAGCGCTTTGTTTACTGACAACCAAATTAACATTCAATGGAAAGAACACCCTCCCTACAATCAAACATGAGGGAGGTTTGATAATGCTGTGGGGTTGCTTTCCTGCCTCTGGTACTGGGGGCCTTGAAAATGCACAAGGCATCATGAAATCAGCAGATTATCAGGTGTTTGAGTCCAATGTTCAACCCAGTGTCCAAAGACTGGGTCTCCATTGGAGGTTGTGGGTCTTCCAGCAGGACAATGACGCCAAAAGCACATACAAAAAACACCAAGGAATGGTTCAAGAAGAGATGCTGTTCTGGAGTGGCCAGCCAAGAGTCCAGATCTGAATCACATCCAGAACCTATGGTGAGATCTGAAAACAGCAGTTGGTGGATGGCACCCCTCAAACATGGAAGCATTTGAGCAGTTTGCTGCTGAAAAGTGGGCCACGGTGCAGCAACATCACTGATGGCTACAAGAAGCATTTGTCTGCAGTTATCTTGACAAAAGGCTATGTAACCAAGTACTAGCCAATCATTTTGTCCATGCAGTTTGTCATTACTTTCAAAATAAAAAATTCTAAACTTAAATTTACACAAATAAAATTGCTTATGCAATGTTGAAAATCCAATAAGGTGTGGAAACAAAGTTTTTTTCCAATTTCATCTTATTTGAGAAGAAATAGGGAATTAAAGAAAAGTGCAAGGCTGCCAATATATTTGGCCGCAACTTTATATCTGTACTGTAGCACTCAAAGAATTAAATCCCACGAGAGAAAAATAATAGATAGTTTTGAACATCATTCAAGGTATAGATTGCACTCTCCAAGGCAAATATTGAAATGATAATGGGGAAGGTCCATCTTCCCAGTGCAATTAATGTGAGGTCAAATTACATAGCGCTTATTCAATTCCTCTGGGGGATTTGTGCCCTCTCCTGGAACGTGTGTGTAACGTCTGTTATTCCATAGTTCACTGTGTACCTCACATGGAAGTGCTAGACCACTAGCTGTGTGTGCCAAACTGCACCCTGGCTAGTACTAGGTACATTGTGCATTAGGACTCAATCATAAGGGTTTTTGTCACAGAGGAAAATATATATTTTGTATTAAAGCGGAAATCAGAACGTATACACTAATGGAGTTCTCTGTGCCATCCCTCTCACTCTCTCTTTCTTCCCCAATCATTTTGTATTCCAGAAGACAGCATGGAGTCGTTTGACAGCGAACGGAGACCCCACTTCCCACAGTTTTCCTACTCTGCGAGTGGAACAGCCTAAACACACCCCTTTATTCCTCTGGTCCCACCATTTCCCCTCACCCCACCAGACTGCACATCCAACTACCGGGGTTTTCGCCACATCCTTTCTTTACTTCACCAGTGTTTCAGATAGTATTGTTGAACAGACTTTTGCAATCTGCAGGTTCGGTAATTATATGGGAAAATACTCCATACTACACAAATGAAAAACCACAGATTTTTTTCTGTGGCCTTTTAAGACTTTTCTAATGGTGAGAGAGAACACTACAGTGCATTTCCTGCTTGTCTTGACGTGTGCAGTCAGACAAGCTTGATGTTCATAAAACCTAATTTATAGGAAAAGAGTGGTCATGCAGCGATGTGGTATATGAATTTAGAATGATAAGGCTACACGTTCTTAAACTTTTGTTTGGCTTGCTTTTGTCAGCACCTGTTATATTTGTCACATACTATTCACAAAGTGAACGTTTGCCTGGAAAATGTCACGGGACCATAAGGACTATATTGGAATTAGCCATTTAAAATTGAAATGTATTTTGCTGTTCTTTGTTTAAAGGGGTGATCTGCAGTTGTTACATACATTTTTTTGACTCATGAATAAATGATATGTACCCATTGATTCTTGAAGAGTATAACCTATGAATGCCTAATGAACTTAGTTGAACTGTCGTACCCCATCACAACCCAAAATATAAGATAATTTTCCTCCAATGTTTGTAAACAAACACTATATAGCCTCACACTATGGTTAAAATTATCATTTTGGATATCATGGCATCCATAGCTCTGTCTATGAATTTTAGTGGTTCCATTTCTCCAACCCCATCCCTCAGCTTTTTACTGAAACAGGGATGGGGAGAATGCTTTGTTTCAACTGCTGATTTCCGCTTTAATACCGATAAATATTGTGGCCCAACGGCAATAACAATAGATGACCAATGACTTCGTTTTCAATGAAGTGGGAGATTAGTCTGATGTTGATTTTTTTTATCAAGACTTTCACACTATCACTATTTGACCAACACTTTGAATCTCCTTGGGCTGCCAGTATACCTAATCAATAAAATGTATAATTATGTATATCTAACTGTTTGTAGAACATGGTTGATTCTTATAGGACTTCCAATGCTCAAAAAAACATTCTTATCAGAATTTTAAAGCCCCAAAACATTAGAGAACAAGGTGAGAATTACCCAATCGACCACTGTCAGTCTAATAGAGAAATTGTGTAATACAGTGGCAGAAAGGGGATTCGCAGATACTTAAATAATGCTTATTCTGGGGGCAGGCATAATCTAAATAGATTAAAGCTTGCTGTCAATGAATCTCAGAACTGTGTACACATGGTCAATTAGATATCCATTTCCTGTGGTCCCATTGAAAAGACAGAGTTACTCTAAACCCCCTGGACTATCATGTGCTTGGATCATGGTGCCTCCCTGTCTGAATGTTGTATTCCAAACACTCTAGGCTGCTTCCCTCTGAACTGGCCAGTCAGGTACGGATCCTTTCTGCCCAATCAGGGAATCTTTTCTCTCTTCTGGATTTTCCTCTTCTACAGTATTGGGTGTTTTCCTCCCAGTGTACTCACTGCAGCCTCAATGAGGTCACTATAACAATATACAGTCCTTTAGGACTTACTCCATAAGCAAACTGGGCTGTGGTTCAGGGGGAAACAAGTTGAGTCAGCTTTGATCTCTATAGGTAGGGATGTGTTTCATTCCTCTGTACATGGCTCTGAGTTGTTATTTATAGAAAACCAGCAATGAAAATGGATTTGACTGTGCCAATGATATGCACTTTCCTGCCCCAAAACATGTATGTATGTATTTGTACACTTGTACACGAAACAGGACCTCTCTAGACATCAATTCTGAAAGGTGTGAGCTATGAAAAGATCGTTTGCGCAATTAACTCCCATATACAGATTGCTGTAGATAAACTGGTAATCTTGAAAATGGAACACAGTTCTCCTATGAGTTTCCAGAAAATTCTGCTGTGTTTTCAGATGACTGATAATCACGATACAAAAGTTCATCATACAAATGAATGTAACAGCTTTTTATTTTTATTTTCACATCAATTCCTCTTTCTCAAACAATTCTTAAATTGTTAGATCTGATTGTTGCTTAATCCTATGCACACTCATCCTTTGCTGTCACCCTCTGAAAATAGGGAAATGCATTTTATACCTTTATTTTTTAAACTTTTTTTGTACCTCCTCTTTCCCATTCCTGGGACTGAGGACACCAGCTTTAGTAAATAAATAATATCAACTTTGTACACTGTTTTTACTGTTTAGTTTTTTCTTTCAAATTGATTAAATAAAAGGTCTTAACTAAACCTGCCAACTTGTCTTTCATTGTCATAAGTTCAGTTGATCATCCAGCCATTCTTACAGACCTCAAGAACTTCTCGGATATGCTTTTAACCCACAGTCATAGCACAAGCTTGACTTGCTAATGCTTTGATCTGACTGAGGTATAAAAAAAATAAAAAAATAAAAAATAAACATCCTTGAACGAGGTGAACGTCTGAAACATAGGAATATACCTAAATACTGAGTGGCTGGATAGGTTGGACTTCTGTACCTCTACAGGACTGCATAGGTCCATGTTTGTCTGTGACTCTGCAGCTGGTCAGAGCTGGAAGAGAAGCTCCCCTGGGCCAGACCCAGATGGTACAGTCTCCTGAGCAGATGTTGACAGCCAGGGCTCTGTCTGTCTGTGGCCAGCTGCACTGCTCTTCACTGCAGGATCATGGTTGTGCCCAGCATGGGACTCACCTGACAACCGTTCCTCACCTGGCTCCAGCTGCACAAACCACAAAACACCTTTGTGCTAGCAGTGATTTTCTGCCCTCTTGGGGGATGTGTTGTGGGGAACTTGTCAATTACTGACTCCACAGTCTCTACCTCTTTCCCCTCACCTCACTGTACCAATCTTTCCTCTTATTATCTCTGAAGATTGAAAACCACTTATGCTTTGCATACAGTGGCTAGGGAAAGTCTACACACCCCTTGCACAGTCTTCACATTTTTCTGCCTTAAAATAAAACGTATATAAAATTTTCGTTTTTTTCTACTTCACATTTCCAACGTGAAAAAAACATTTCCAAAGTGAGAAAAATTCTATAAAATGGGTGAGGTGACATCATGAAAACGATGTTGCGCTTCCATGGGCAGATGTCTGTGTGTTGTGATTCTGGATGGCCAGATTGATAGAAATAGCTAGCTAATCAATAACTGTAATTATGTATTTGAGCGACAAGTGCTCATTGTGAGAGAAAAAAAAGTGCTCATTATGCAAATATATTTATGTTTTCAATAAACATTGGAGACTAAATATAGTTGATATATTATCAACAATCCAAGCCAACCCTGTCTGTTTATCCCCAGTCTGTTATTCCCCATAGCTGTGCACGTCTCGGTTTTGTTGCTAAACAACCACCGGAGTGGGTGTGTCGAAAGGAATGGGTGCATGGAAAGCGAATCAGCTATTGGGCAGATTTGTTGCCTCTCAATACCGTTTTGCGTGACTGATTGGACTGCACAATGAGTCGGAAAACCGGGGACCAGTGCACCGGTGTTGTATGGACATGCATGCCGACCTGAGACCTGACTGTGATAAGCTTCCTACTGGGTATCGAGGTTGTGTCGCCAGCGGTAGTTAAGTGGCCATTTTTTTCCCCTCCCGTGAATTTATTTCATATAGGATAGCAGCCTACACAATAAATAAATCATATTGATTACTCAATGGGGAGGGCATGAACGGTAACAACACCGGGACAAAGTGCCGTTCGCTCCCGCTTGACAAGCACTACTGTCCCGCATTGGAAGTAACTACCTAGTATCAGGGTGACAGTCACAGTAAGCATACACATACAATGCATGAAGCAACAGTTCACACATCATCAGTTCTCTTAATAACAATTATCGTCCCTTTATAACTGAAAATGTACAATTATTTGACTAAAACTAACAGTGAAATACGACTCAGACTCATCCTCTGGCTTAAAAACACAAGTATAAACTCTCACGGTATGATAGCTCAATGCTATGATGAAGCAATAAGGCACAAGGGGGTATGGTATATGGCCAATATACCACGGCTAAGGACCCTGGTTCGATCCCGGGCTGTATCACAACCGGCCGCGATCGGGAGTCCCATGGGCGGTGCACAATTGGCCCAGCGTCTTCCGGGTTGCAGGAGGGTTTGCTGTCATTGTAAAATAAGAATTTGTTCTTAACTGACTTGCCTAGTTAAATAATGGGTAATACAAAATAAAAAATAAAAGTTATTACGCATGACGCAACACAGAGTGCCTGGATACAGCCATTAGCCGTGGTATATTGGCCATATACCACAAATCCCCCGGGGTACCTTTTTGCTATTATAAACTGGTTACCAACGGCTTTCAGACAATCAGCATTCAGGGCTCTAAGCAGGTTAATAATTGTTAAGAAATCCCCTTTGTGCATGCGCATAACTATAAATAAATCTGACAGGAGAGTTTGGGTGATGGAAGTTGGACAGAGAATCTCTTGAAACACTTGGACGAACATAAAAAAACGAATGTTAGGCTATTTTCTGGCAATTGTGCTGTTATAATGTGCCAGATGTTAAGACTACAAATCGTTATAAAATAGCCAATTTGCGAGATTGACTTTTCATTTCAATAGGCATAGGCTACATAGATTAAAATCTGTGTTTATGATTGTAATTTAACTTTGTCAGGGTTTGCTTTGATAAAGGAAGGTAGCCTATAGCCCCTGATAGGCCTACATCTCATGTCAGATAGACTATTGTAGCCTAGACAAGATGTAGGCAAAATGTAAACTGAACGATTTAGCAGCTTGCTTAGTTCAAATGAACATTTATTCAACATGAATAGCGAGGCTATTTCCAGGTAAGAAGTGCTTGTGTTTCCCAATAGCCTGCTGGAATAGGCGAGGATGGTTTCATAATTTTAATCACTGAATTGAATATGAATAATATGTATATGAACGGAATATGCTTGTCAACAACATTAAACGTTTTTACCTGTAGCCTAATCTGACTACTGTTACCGTCAATCTAATGCGTTCTAACAACTGCGATAGAGCTTCCAATGTAATTAACTAAACATGTCCATTCATAATTGCATAATAGCATAAGGCTACAACAACAATAAACTGAAGTTATATGCTATTTATTAAATTGGTTTGCCAGCTCCAGGTAGCCTACACAAGTGGTAGAAAGTGGTTTGCAATGACTCCAGTGATATCGTAATTTCAATGTATGTATTGTATCAAATGGTAGCCTACAATATCATATAAAGTAATAGGCTAATTGATGGCCAACAGAGGCAAATGTATCATTCTCCACATTTAATGAGTTTTATTGAGGACTTTCCCCCATAAAAAGAACCACGCGAGTTCCATAACTTCCATTTCAAATTTCCACTCTAGCACCCCTCGAGACGCAAGAACTGAGCATGCATAAATCACTGAGCGTGCATAAAAGGGTTGGAAATAGGTGCCTTCATAGTAACAATCTAAAAAGCCTACCACTGGTAAAAAGTTGTCTCGACGTGAGCGCATGCTGCGCGTTCTCCTCTCGCTCACCAGATGTATAAATGTGAAGCATCCGCTTGGCATTTCCACTCCCTATCAAATAGTGAGAGGAAGCCCAGTGGCATGCAGTGGGAGAAGATAGAACGAGATGGATTTTGGCCGATATTCTGATATCGATGAAACATTTGATATCAATATAGTTTTGTTTCCAAAAATAAAATATGTTACGAACTTAGTGAACTAAGTTTTGTAGACATGACCTTTTGCCAAAGTTTTTAAAAATTGCTTTGTTTAGATGGAGTGAAAAGGCGAATTGAGTTATTGCACACGCGCAATTCACGGAGAAGGTGTTCCCTAACGGAAATATGCAAATGTTGCTAAAACGCACCAATAGGATCTCGCTAGCTTGTTCTTGGCTCTGTCCATCTCCTTGCTTGTTCTGCCCACTATGACAAATTTGTTCCCATTTGAAATGACAGGATGTGGTCTATCTTGGTTTAGTTATAAAATTATTTGGCTGTAGTGCTCTCTCAACACACACACACACACACACACCGGGCCTCCCTACCACTCACTCACTCAGTAATAGCTAGTGATGGGCATTCCGGCTCACTGAAGAGCCGGCTCTTTTGGCTCCCAAACGGCTCTTTAAAAAAAAGAAATTATTTTATTTTTTCATGTCAAACAGTTTGCGATAGTTTGACTATGATTGGTGTTAAAACAATTCTAATTAAATTATTAAATGAAATTATACTCTACCTTAAACACAATGTATTTAAAAATGCATTGGTTTGTTATGAAAAACAATATCAAATAAAAGTGTATTTGTCACATGCGCCGAATACAACAGGTGTAGTAGACCTTACAGTGAAATGCTTACTTACAGGCTCTAACCAATAGTGTGAAAAAAGGTGTGTGTGTGTGTTGTTGTAGGTAAGAAAAGAAATAAAACAACAGTAAAAAAGACATTTGAAAATAACAGTAGCAAGGCTATATACAGACACCGGTTAGTCAGGCTTATTGAGGTAGATTGTACATGTAGGTATGGTTAAAGTGAACTATGCATATATGATGAACAGAGAGTGCTATTAAACATTTGCCTTAAAGTATAACTTTTAATGTATATAAACAATGTGCATATAAATCTGACCATTCAAAACGAATACAATCTAAACAGCATAATTGTAACGGCTGTCGTCTTCCTCCTCGTCTGAGGAGGAGAAGTTTGAAGATCAGAGGACCAATGCGCAGCGTGGTAATTATTTGTCCCGTTTTCGACCAACGGGACAACGTTCACCTACAAGAGACAGCTCTTACAGCCGACTCGTTCGCAAACGACCCATCACTAGTAACAGCCTGCCTCACTGCCTGACAGTCAGCAGCAGGTCACAGTGAAATACACTGCTCAAAAAAAATAAAGGGAACACTTAAACAACACAATGTAACTCCAAGTCAATCACACTTCTGTGAAATCAAACTGTCCACTTAGGAAGCAACACTGATTGACAATAAATTTCACATGCTGTTGTGCAAATGGAATAGACAAAAGGTGGAAATTATAGGCAATTAGCAAGACACCCCCAATAAAGGAATGGTTCTGCAGGTGGTGACCACAGACCACTTCTCAGTTCCTATGCTTCCTGGCTGATGTTTTGGTCACTTTTGAATGCTGGCGGTGCTTTCACTCTAGTGGTAGCATGAGACGGAGTCTACAACCCACACAAGTGGCTCAGGTAGTGCAGTTCATCCAGGATGGCACATCAATGCGAGCTGTGGCAAAAAGGTTTGCTTGTGTCTGTCAGCGTTGGGTCCAGAGCATGGAAGAGCCCTGCAAAATGACCTCCAGGAGGCCACAAAATGTGCATGTGTCTGCTCAAACGGTCAGAAACAGACTCCATGAGGGTGGTATGAGGGCCCGACGTCCACAGGTGGGGGTTGTGCTTACAGCCCAACACCGTGCAGGACGTTTGGCATTTGCCAGAGAACACCAAGATTGGCAAATTCGCCACTGGCGCCCTGTGCTCTTCACTGATGAAAGCAGGTTCACACTGAGCACATGAGCACATGTGACAGACGTGACAGAGTCTGGAGACGCCGTGGAGAACGTTCTGTCTGCCTGCAACATCCTCCAGCATGACCGGTTTGGCGGTGGTCAGTCATGGTGTGGGGTGGCATTTCTTTGTGGGGCCGCACAGCCCTCCATGTGCTCGCCAGAGGTAGCCTGACTGCCATTAGGTACCGAGATGAGATCCTCAGACCCCTGTGAGACCATATGCTGACACATGCACATTTGTGGCCTGCTGGAGGTCATTTTGCAGGGCTCTGGCAGTGCACCTCCTTGCACAAAGGCGGAGGTAGTGGTCCTGCTGCTGGGTTGTTGCCCTCCTACGGCCTCCTCCACGTCTCCTGATCTACTGGCCTGTCTCCTGGTAGCGCCTCCATGCTCTGGACCCTACGCTGACAGACACAGCAAACCTTTTTGCCACAGCTCGCATTGATGTGCCATCCTGGATGAACTGCACTACCTGAGCCACTTGTGTGGGTTGTAGACTCCGTCTCATGCTACCACTAGAGTGAAAGCACCGCCAGCATTCAAAAGTGACCAAAACATCAGCCAGGAAGCATAGGAACTGAGAAGTGGTCTGTGGTCACCACCTGCAGAACCATTCCTTTATTGGGGGTGTCTTGCTAATTGCCTATAATTTCCACCTTTTGTCTATTCCATTTGCACAACAGCATGTGAAATGTATTGTCAATCAGTGTTGCTTCCTAAGTGGACAGTTTGATTTCACAGAAGTGTGATTGACTTGGAGTTACATTGTGTTGTTTAAGTGTTCCCTTTATTTTTTTGAGAAGTGTATATATTTTTTAAGAGAAATTACATGGCAGCTGCGGTGCAACTTAGAAATAGCCCAAAAACCTGCAACCCGCGACCAATACATTTTCCCTAGCGACATTGTTTTCAAAGTAGCCCAATTTCCCTGAGCTCAATGTACGTAATGTTGTTGATCCCTTTGTATTTTCAAGTATTGTGGTGGCAGCATCATGTTATGGGTATGCTTGTCACTGGCAGGGGCTGGGGAATTTGTCAGGATCAAAATAAATATGAAAAGAGAAAAGCCCAGATGAAAAGTTAGAGGAAACGCTGTCTCAGCCTTCTGAACCCTGGGATAGAGTTGTATTTTTCAGCAGGACAACAACACACTTTTTCATCCCAAAGACACACAGAGAGATGTTGAGTGTTCCTGAATGATCCAGTCTGACTGCTGGCGTACATTTGCTTGAAGATCAGAGACAAAGTTTGAATATTCCATCAATGACTCCCAACCAAATTTACTGAGCTTGAGCAATAAATGTTGCCCTAAGACTTGTGCAAAGCTGGTAGAATCTTATTCAAAACAATGTACAACTGTAATGGCTGCCAAAGGTGCTCCCACCAAGTATTAACTCTGGGATGTAAAGACATACACAATCATGACATTTTCATATTTTTTTATTTGTATTAATTTGGAAAATGTTCTACAATATTTCTTTCACTTTGAAAATGTGGAGTTGGTTTTGCAGATCATTAGGAAAAAAATATAAATATTCCCTTTGTAGATTTAATTAAGGCAGCAAAAATGTGAAGACTGTGCAAGGGGACTTTCACAAGCGAGTCAACTTTCACAAGTTGAAGTCTTCCTCCATGTGAGGTTTGCTTGAGGACAACCACGAGTAGAGGCCCTGAAAAAAGGCCTGAGGCATACATCTTCCTCTCCTCACACCCATGACTGTCAATACCCAACTACTCACATGGCTGCCTGTAAGGCCCTCAGTGGCTAGAATAGAGGAGGGTGTGTTAAGATGTTGAGAGGAAGATGAAAATAAACTGGTGTTCGTAATTGACTGGGACGACAGGTTTCTTTGTCGATCCTTTCAAAGTAATCAAAGCAGAGAAACAGAAGGGTTTGCCCTTAGAGAGAGGTCACAATCTCAGAGAAACCAATGTTAAGGTAGGACAGGGATTATACTGTATCTCAATAACAATGGAGTAAAACCCTATTCGCACGGGACTAGTATTACTGGAGAACGTTGGTTATGTAATTATTACCCCAGAATGTCTGTTATTACGGAGGACGATTATTCCAAACTGCCCCCTATAATTCTTTATATATTTTTAAATAAATTGACAGTTATGACGGAAAACTTGAGTTTTTTTTCTAGGCCTGAAGTTAATTCAACAAATCCAGGCGATAACAGGGCTACACTGATCACTCGAGCTTGGTTCCCAAGTTTCTAAACCATTGTGTCGCCATAATATTTGTATTGGAGAAGTGTGATCATAATCATTAGGATATTTTTGTGATCCGCAGTAGACGTCCTAAATGCCCCCAGCCTTGAGATGTGAGCTAAACAGTGCACTTGAGATGTGTTTTAAGGCTATGGATATGAAAGTGAATATATCATTTCCAAACGTTTAGGTCAGTTGTTTGCTGCTTTGAGATCTATTGACAGCAAGGGTTACATTAAATAGGCGCAATAGTTTTTACTGATGCATTTGGCAATATTCAATTCATACGCACAAAACATATGAACAAAAGCATTCATTGTGAAGGTTGATACATGTAGGACCTTCATATATAGGCTATGCGCAACACTTCGTTCAGTTGATCGAATCAGTTATTGTTTTCTTGCTCAAAACGTGAGCAACATCTGTCAAACGCAGACATCGATTCGTACGGGATTGGTATTATCAGAGGACCTTGGAGTTCTCCAAAAAACAGTAGATTATTCTGGCTGGAATTGTTACTCTCTTGCCATGTAAAACCATCTAAATTTGGTTGAGGTCGGGGGATTGTGGAGGCCAGGTCATCTGATGCAGCAGTCCATCACGCTCCTTCTTGGTACAACCACAACACCTCCTCCTCCATGCTTTGCGGTGTGAAATACACATGCAGAGATCATCCGTTCACCCACACTGCGTCTCACAAAGACACAGCGGTTGGAACCATAAATCTCCAATTTGGACTCCAGACCAAAAGACAAATTTCCACCGGTCTAATGTCCATTGCTCGTGTTTCTTGGCCCAAGCAAGTCTCTTCTTATTATTGGTGTCCTTTTGTAGTGGTTTCTTTGCAACAATTCGACCATAAAGACCTGATTCACAGAGTCTCCTCTGAACAGTGTCTGTTACTTGAACTCTGTGAAGCATTTATTTGGGCTGCAATTTCTGAGGCTAGTAACTCTAATTCACTTATCCTCTGCAGCAGAGGTAACTCTGGGACTTCCATTCCTGTGGCGGTCCTCATGAGAGCCAGTTTCGTCATAGGGCTTGATGGTTTTTACGACTGTACTTGAAGAAACATTCAAAGTTCTGAAATATTACGTATTGACTGACCTTCATGTCTTAAAGTAATGAAGGACTGTTGTTTCTCTTTGCTTATTTGAGCTGTTCTTGCAATAATATGGACTTGGTCTTTTACCAAATAGGGCTATCTTCTGTATACCCCCCTACCTTGTCACAACACAACTGATTGGCTCAAACGCATTAAGAAGGAAAGAAATTCCACAAATGAACTTTTAAGAAGGCACACCTGTTAATTGAAATGCATTCCAAGTGACTACCTCATGAAGCTGGTTGAGAGAATGCCAATAGTGTGCAAAGCTGTCATCAAGGCAAAGGGTGGCAATTTGAATAATCTCAAATATAAAATATATTTTGATTTGTTTAACACTTTTTTGGTTACTACATGATTCCATATGTGTTCTTTCATAGTTTTAATGTCTTCACTATTATTCTACAATTTATAAAATATTAAAAAATAAAGAAAAACCCTTGAATGAGTAGGTGTTCTAAAACTTTTGACCGGTAGTGTATATTAGTGTATATTACCTAACCACCCCAGTAAAACTAATCCCGTCCGAATAGGGCTTTTGGGTTTGGGAAAAGTTTGGTGTCTCATTGTGAGCTTGTCTGGCCCCAGATGTGCTTAAACCAACTCCTATTATTATGCCATATTCTCAGCCCAATCAGTAAGTAGTTATGTTGCACCTACCTGCATGCAGGCCATGGGAAAGTAAATGTAGTGATCTGTTTACTACCATATGTTAAAGTAGTTGCAAGTGCTTGGTATCAACTGGAATTTTGACAGGCATTTTTTATTTAGTCGTAGGTAGAGCACCATCTAGCGGATAGTAGTAGAACATCCGTGACAGGTAATTCTCAATAGGCAGTGATTGATGATTACTTACTAAAGCATCGCACGTAAACCAAAGATAACATTATTTCCAGTCTTCTGTGGACTGACTGAAAATAACTCCACACCTGTCTGATGTATGCAACATTGTATCCACCAGAAATAACACTGTCATTATAATGAAATCCACTCCATCTGGTCATTTTAAAGGAATGCTGTCTCGATGTGAACGAGTTTCTACGACATTACTGACCGTTTCTGAAACATAATTTCACGAATACTGTTGTTACAAAAGTTGTATTTACTTTCTGGTTTATTAATTCAGATGTAATTACTTATACAAACAAAACCATCACTTACGTTTTGTATTATTTTCCTTTCACCAAATTTTAGAGCAAAGTTAGACAATTTCCTGTACTTTTATTTAGCACTGCGATACTTTATTCACGTTTTTTGTGTTATTATTGTCTGTCATGCAGGTGTTAAAGCATTTTATTTGACAATGGCACTGACTGGTACAGTTAGCGTCACTGGAAGAAGTCGAGCCTTGTGCGCGGCAGAGAAAGTGAAGTGGAATCTCAGTGTTTGTCGGCTTGTCAAGTGCATGTTGAAGTGAGGGTGTGTTCGCCATTTACCTGGACGGCCATCAGTGCTCTTGTGACTACTTTACTAAACGAGGACACAGATACAACTGTACATTTGTATTTATTGTGTTAACGCTGGCTACTCTTCTGAAGAAAGCAGGGTCCGGATTAAAGGTATGCTTGTGAAGGGAGGGAGTCGTAAAAACGGCTTTTGTCGATTCGGGAAAACCTTTCCTATTTCCTGTATGATCATGTTTGGCCTTCAGCTAAAATAGGTAGCTAGCTAAAGTTAACTAGTTAGCCACAGACAGAACGTAGCTACTGTGGCAGACCAGTCATTTACAAATTCTTTCGAATTAAGATAATTTAGTAAAAGTGAAGGGTCAGTCTCACCATAAGAATTAACATGTCAACTGCTGGCTAACGTTACAGCAAGTGTTGTTACATTGGAACCTTCAGCAGTATCGTGTTCTATTACCATCACGGACATATTCTTTTAGATTTACTTGTTTGACAACTAGATATGATGATTTGCATTCATTTTCCATAGAGCTGTGTGGGAATTATTGGCTAGTAAAGTGACTGGAGAGCAACTAGTTAGCCTAGCTTACTACTACCACCACAGTACAAGCCATTGATCACAGATATTTCTAACATAGGCCTAGTTATGCGTGTAGTTAGTTGCACCTCCTTCCAAACCAATTTTCTCTGAGTGGTATGGTAGCATTATTGTAACAAATAGAAGTTGAGGTTGACCAAACTGTATGATTTGTTCAGCAAAGATGATCAATACTGAGAATTAGTTAGTTCAGGCACCCAAACAAATCCATTGTCTAGCTTGATAAGATCCAATCATGTTTGTAGACTGTAAGTTGCTGTGTTTGCAACATGTCTAACTAAGTGTCTTGCTCAGCTTTGTGGAAAATAAATTGGGGCATAAACATGTAGTCAGTTCCTCCTTATCCTTTTCCACGGGCCAGTATTGAAGGAATCCCTGTGTGTTGAATGCCTTTTCGTTTGGGTGTGGTGTGTGTGTGCATGAGTATCACTTGATGACAACGTGACATTCCTAAGAATAATGGACTCAACTGTCAAAGCACATTATCAAATGAGTTGTGTAAATAGATTTGGAAAGACTTGATGAGTTGTTGGTTGTCCAATTGGTAATCTAATCTTATAAATAGTTGCTTGGTTAGTTGTGCAGCCACCAAAATCCCATTCAGTGGATTACGAATTTAAATCACAATTACTGTGAATGTGGTGACAACAAGAATCTACTTCTCTACGTGTTGTCCCCTCCCAGGATGTGAAGAAGGCTCTGAGTCGGGGCTCCAAGATGAGTGTGACGTCATGGTTCCTGGTCAGCAGCTCAGGTACAAGACATCGGTTGCCACCAGAGATGATCTTTGTAGGCCGGGAGGAGTGCGAGCTCATGTTGCAGGTGTGTACGACATCTACAGCACCTTATGTTTACACACCAGACACCATCAATCTGTCATGTGACCCTTAGACAATCAGCTGTCCATTCACCCTCTTGTGAAAGGATGTGGCCTATATTAGAGTCATAACTCAAAGAAAGCAAGTTAGGTTAATGTACTAGAGATCTGGTAGGAGTTGACCTGTGTGTACATGAGAGGTGTGTATTTGTGAGTGTTTGTGTTACGAGTGTTTATAAGATTAGTGCCTGCTGGGAGAATTGCCTCTGGCAACTGTTCAATGTCAAAGCAAAATGCAACTGATGCATTCCTAGTTACTGTTTGGAATTTTTTGGGAGTTTCTCTCTGTTTACTTCTCAGTCTTGCTTTATCTCTTTATTTAAGCCACTGGAAAAAAATAATGCTTCCTCAGTCTGTGGTTTGTTCAAAATGTCCTTCCCACCACATCTGCTTGCAGAATTGAAAGGCTGCTCTTGTCCACATTCAGGCAACACTTTCAGGCAACACTTTCAGGCATCATTGGAAATATTGCTTACTTACAGTGCATTCAGAAAGTATTCAGACCCCTTGACTTTTTCTATGCATAGTCACTTTACCCCTTCCTACATGTACAAATTACCTCGACTAACCTGTACCCCGCACATTGACTCGTTACCAGTACTCCCTGTATATAGCCTCATTGTTATTTTATATATATATATAATACTTTAGTTTTATTTAGTAAATATTTGCTTAACTGCATTGTTGGATAAGGGCTTGTAAGCATTGCACGGTAAGATCTATCTATACCTGTTGTATTCGG
>NC_036849.1:20332438-20344175 GCF_002910315.2 Salvelinus sp. IW2-2015
GTGCTTCCTCCAGGTATGACTGGTGATGGCTGTCTTCTCCGGTATCAGAACATCTCAGCTCCAGTAGCACACCTTTCTCCTCTTGGCACCTGGATCGACAATGTATGCAAAGCCCTTTCTGACCTGCCTGATAAGATATCCTGCCATCTGATACAGACTTGTGTACCAGAACTGACCAATCATTCTTCCTTTTCAAGAGACACTCGGGCTGTGCATGAAATGGCACCCTATTCCCTACATAGTGCTATGGGCCTTGGTCAGAAGTAGTGCACTATATAGGGAATAGGGTGCCATATTTCAGATGCACATTCTCTCCAAACGTCCTAAAATGGTGGTGTTTTTTACTTTTGAATGTGAGAACAATAAGGGAGTGGTCTCGTTCAGAGATCTTAGAAGTGATCAGAGAGAGAGAGAGACGTTACCTTTCATCAAACACATGAGCTGCAAAGCATGCTGGTGTGGTTTACCACAGAATAAGACACCACCACTGTGAAAAACGATTCACTCCAGAGATCGTAACCTCTTCTTTGTCGGTCTCTCCTTCCCTGTCGACCCGTTTAATTCTCTAGCTCAGTGAGCAGAACTCATGGTGTGTACGAAGTGTTCTGAATCAGATTCCATTTCATGCTCTTAATGTGCTTTTTAAAAACMTTTTATTTTTTTGCTAACAGTTTTCACAACCATGTAATGTAACTTCACTTGTAGACATTGATGAATTTTGGGGGGAACTTGTTCTACTTGTGAGGTGATTTATATTTTAAAACGGTATCCTATTTCCTCTAGAGCAATATAGGGACGAGTGGGTTGCTTCCTGTGGTTCTGCAGAGATGGAATGGTTGCTGTGGTTACAGAGCGCTCTTCAGCAGACTGACTGTTGAGTTAGATGGTTAAAATATAAATGAACCTTTATTTAACTAGGCAAGRCAGGTAAGAACAAAATGTTATTTACAATGACTGCCTCCCCCCTCCCCCGGACGACGCTGGGACAAACCCTATGGGACCTCCGATCAGGGCCGGTTGTGACATAGCCTGGAAACGAACTAGGGTCTGTAGTGACACTGCAATACAGTGCCTTAGACCGCTGCGCCACTCGGGGAGTGTGACATTTTCACATTTAACAGGTTAACAGTGGTCATACATACTGTAAGACACTGCTAGATAAAAGTTATAGCTGGATACAGTATACAGCTGTATAGTTACTCTGTGGCAGTGTTGCTTCACGTCCAAATCATCTGATATCAGTGAAAGGGTGGTGGGGTTGGAAATGGAACCAGGCCACCTGTTAAAGTGGGGTCGTACTCYGCTGTCTGTCATCCACCACCCTCTTCATGCAAACATCCGTCTCTGATTCCTTTAACTGTGTGGTTAAGTCCCAAATAGCACCCTATTCCCCATCTAGTGCACTACTTTTGACCAGGATCCATAGGGCTGGTCAAAAGTAGTGCACTATTTGGAATGCTGACTGTGACTTGTAATCAGGGTTGGGCTCAGTTCCATTTCAATTCGGGAGGTTAACTGAAATTCCAATTGCGTTAAAGTGGAATGTGAGTTGACTTCCTAAATAGCATTGACCCCAGTCCTGCTTGTTTATCGAGCTGTATGTGAGTGTGTCCATGGTGTGTATACCCATTGTGCCTTCCTTCAGTACAGAACGAATGCCCAGAAACATCCAATAAAGTGCTTAGTCATCTATTTTGGGTTATTTTTGTCTGAAATATGAAACGATCCAAATTGCGCCACATCAAGAGATGGACAGAACTTCAGGATTATGGTCAGCCAGGCCAGCAGACCATTTCTACTAGCCAGGGTAACAGACCATTTCTACTAGCCAGGGTAACAGACCATTTCTACCAGCCAGATAACAGACCATTTCTACTAGCCAGGTAACAGACCATTTCTACCAGCCAGGGTAACAGACCATTTCTACCAGCCAGGTAACAGACCATTTCTACTAGCCAGGGTAACAGACCATTCTACAGCCAGATAACAGACCATTTCTACTAGCCAGGGTAACAGACCATTTCTACCAGCCAGTACAACCATTTCTACTACCAGGTAACAGACCATTTCTACCAGCCAGGGTAACAGACCATTTCACCAGCCAGGGAACAGACCATTTCTACCAGCCAGGTAACAGACCATTTCTACCAGCCAGGATAACAGACCATTTCTACTAGCCAGGGTAACAGACCATTTCTACCAGCCAGGGTAACAGACCATTTCTACCAGCCAGGGTAACAACCATTTCTACTAGCAGGATAAACGACCATTTCTACCAGCCAGGGTAACAGACCATTTCTACCAGCCAGGGTAACAGACCATTTCTACCAGCCAGGTAACAACCATTCTACCAGCCAGGGTAACAGACCATTTCTACTAGCCAGGTAAACGACCATTTCTACTAGCCAGGGTAACAGACCATTTCTACCAGCCAGGGTAACAGACATTTCTACTAGCCAGGTAACAGACCATTTCTACCAGCCAGGGTAACACCCGGTCCGAAATGTGCCGGCCCGTGCCATGTTTGTAAATACAACATTTGGCTGGTCTGACGGGCTAGTTGGGCACATTCCTACTGGCCCAGTCTGCTAGCTACGGTCTACCCCCCAATCCTAACATGTGTATGAGATGCATTTACAGTAACATGACGAGAACCGTATCCATGAGATAGTTACAGTAACGTGACAAGAACCGTATCACCGAGATAGTTACAGTAACGTGACCATGGTGTTAACCGTATCCGTGAGATAGTTACAGTAACGTGACCAGCAGTGTTAGAACCGTATCCATGAGATAGTTACAGTAACTGACCAGCAGTGTTAGAACCGTATCCATAGATAGTTACAGTAACGTGACCAGTAGTGTTAGAACCGTATCCGTGAGATAGTTACAGTAACGTGACCAGCAGTGTTAGAAACCGTATCCGTGAGATAGACAGTAACGTGACCAGCAGTGTTAGAACCGATCCATGAGATAGTTGCAGTGTTAGAACCGTATCCGTGAGATAGTTACAGTAACGTGACCAGCAGTGTTAGAACCGTATCCATGAGATAGTTGCAGTGTTAGAACCGTATCCGTGAGATAGTTACAGTAACGTGACCAGCAGTGTTAGAACGTATCCATGAGATAGTTGCAGTGTTAGAACCGTATCCGTGAATAGTACAGAACGTGACCAGTAGTGTTAGAACCATATCCATTCAATTAAAACCATATGAGACGTTAATGGTAATAGTACAAAACATCTTTATTCTTTTAAATAGAAAACATTTCTTATTACTAAATTCCCAACATCCAGCTGGTTTTAGGATGTTGGTGTACAAAGTCCTGTTTTTCTTATCTGGTGCGCCAGAGCAAAATGTTGTCTTTTCCTGAAGTGACATATACACAAACATGGGTCAGTTCATTGAGGCGCACTGTAGCAAAACATTTGCAACAAAAGACAAGTTTTATTGTATTAGTACAGATAGTACCTCCAACTCCCTCGTTTGAATGCTTTCTAACGCTTTGTGCCAAATGAACATGACCGTAGTCAACATACTGCACACAGGTACAGAACGTAGGAACAGCTTCCTTTGTTTGGGTCCTGATTGATTGCAATTCAAGTTGACACCTGCAAAGATCCACCCCATCACTGAAGAAGCAAAGGATGCATCTGATATGACACACTATTTCCTAAATAGTGCACTCCTGTTGACCAGGGCCCATACCCAGTGGAGGCTGCTGAGGGGAGGACGGCTCATAATGGCATCAAACACATGGAAATCACGTGTTTGATGCCATTACCACGAGCCCGTCCTCCCAAATTAAAGTCCACCAAACCTCCTGTGGTCCATACTACTTTTGACCAGGGCCCTATGGTACACTATATAGAGGAAATAATATGCTATTTGGGACAGTTTCACAGGTGAGAAATAGTAGAAAATTTGCAACAGYTCCAAACTCCCTTTGGTCATTTAACTCCCCACTGTAATACTTACTATAGTTTATGTCTAGCAAGTCAACATGTCACCTTTCTGAAGACGCCAAATTAGTCCAACATAGTAAGAGTACGTCCCAAATGGCACCCTATTCCCTAAGTAGTGCACTACCCCATGGACCCTGGTCAAAAGTAGTGTACTATATAGGGAGCCATTCGGGACGTGGATGCGGGGTGCTGCACGGTTTCAGCTTGATGATGAATGTGGTCATACAGTGTAACTGAACCGTGACCTCATGACCTGACAACCTCAAAAAGGTTACAGATGACTGTGATCAGCGCTCGCTGAGGGCCTGAATCATCTGTCTAGTAGCACCATTGGATCCTGACTGACTGAGTGGTAACCAGACCTGGGTTCAAATACTTTATCTGTGCTTGATTGAGCTTGCCTGGCTTAAAATMGACTAAAAGAATTGTCCCAAAACTGCAACTCRCCTCCCATCTAGCACTCCAGGCAAGCTAGAGCAAACGTTAAAGACTCCAAATAGTATTTAAACAGAGGTCTGATAGCAATACACATTTAGTTTAGGATTGTGGGTAAAGTGATCTTTCTACCCTGAGCCAGACACCTTCTAGTCCAACAACCCTGTTTCCAAGAGCTGGACTTCAGACCAGCGTACCGTCCTCAAAATGGCCGCCATAGTAATAAACATATAACAATCAAATGTTCAAATTCAGAATGCATCATCATACAACCAACCATTCCCCTTATTAAAAAAACAACAATACATTTCAGCAGAGTATGTCCGTCATCAGGGTTGTATTCATTAGTGCACACTGTAGCAAAACGTTTAGCAAAACAAAAACAAGCGTTTATATTGTTCAGGTAGTCCATCCCAAGTGAAGACGACCCAAGTCTTTTCGGTTCGTCTCTATACTGAACTATATATATATTTTTAACGAGTTTGTCCCAAAGCAAATATCCCAAATGGCACCCTATTCCCTATCTAGTGCACAGACACCCAAGTCTGTCTCAAACAGGCACCTGAGACCAAGACGGGTGCTAAAGTAGGATGGGGACACACTACTGATGAACCATGTGAGATGGACACAGTACTGACGGTATCCTATTCCATACATGAGTGGTTCCCAAACTGTGGGGCGCACCCCCCCTAGGGGACGTCAGTCCAGCTTTCAACTTGCTCTTGAAAGTTGTAATAGAATGCACAAGGTGACGTGTTAGAAACTGGTTGTTGCATCATCAGTTCCTCTTTGTCATTGCATTCCTAGAGAGATATTTATAACCTGTCAGAAAGGTCCAGATCAACTAGCCCATGTCAGCGAAAGTTTTTTTTAAACGCTTTTTAGCCTGTAGACATATTTTTTGGTCACTCAAATTCACATGAATACACATTAGACATGGCAAAATGTATAGAATTGCAAGGAAATAAGCTTTAAATCTGCAACCTTTTAGGGGTGTGAACAGTTTGTGTCATGAACAGTGCTTTACCTATAGAAATGAATGTTCCCCAATGCTGGAAAGAGGAGCCTGAGTGAAACAGTTTGGGAACCACTGATCTATATAGAGCCCTATGGGCCTCGGCCGAAATACTAAGTAGGGCTTGTAACAGCCAGAACGGCCCAGAGGGCAGGAGCCCACCTCCTGCTTCTGTAGTGAGGCAGCTGAGTCAAGTCACCCTGGACAGAATGCTATGCTACAGCAGACAGCTTGATGACAGTACCACCTCCTGGACATGGAGCTAGCTATACAGACAGCTTGATGTACAAGTACACCCCCTGGACAGAATGCTAGCCTACAGCAGACAGCTTGATGTACAAGTACACCCCTGGACAGAATGCTAGCCTACAGCAGACAGCTTGATGTACAAGTACACCCCCTGGACAGAATGCTAGTCTATAGCAGACAGCTTGATGTACAAGTACACCCCCTGGACAGAATGCTAGTTCACAGCAGACAGCTTGATGTACAAGTACACCTCCTGGGACAGAATGCTAGCCTACAGCAGACAGCTTGATGTACAAGTACACCTCCTGGACAAATGCTAGTCTTACAGCAGACAGCTTGATTGTACAAGTATCCACCCGACACGTTCAAACCATTCATGCTACTCAGGAAACTGGACAGAACCTGCCTCTAGTCTACAGCAGACAGCTTGGAATGTACAAGTACCACTCCTGGACAGAATGCTAGCCTACAGCAGACAGCTTGATGTACAAGTACACCCCTGGACAGAAATGCTAGTCTACAGCAGACAGCTTGATGTACAAGTACACCCCCTGGACAGAACGCTAGTCTACAGCAGAGACAGCTTATGTACAAGTACACCCCCTGGACAGAACGCTTAGCCTACAGCAGACAGCTTGATGTACAAGTACACCTCCGGACAGAATGCTAGTCTATAAGCAGACAGCTTGATGTACAAGTACACCCCTGAGGCAGAACGCTAGTTACACAGCAGACCGCTTGATGTACAAGTACACCCCCTGGACAGAACGCTAGTCTACAGCAGACAGCTTGATGTACAAGTACACCGCCTGGACAGAACGCTAGTCTATAGCAGACAGCTTTGATGTACTCAAGTTACACCTCCTGGACAGAATGCTAGTCTATAGCAGACAGCTTGATGTACAAGTACACCCCCTGGACAGAATGCCTAGCCTACAGCAGGGCCTGGTGAAAAAGTAGTGCACACTAGTATAAAGGAATATGGTGCCAGTTGGGACTCAGAACTAAGTTATTGCTGAAGTGATGCGTTGACCACAACTCATGGTCACTGTAACGTTAGTCTAATGACATCAAGCTAGACTGAATAACCAGACATGGGAAAACACTGATGAAGGTTTCCCTGCTATAACCAGTGGGACAATCTGTGTGTGTGTATTTATGTGTGTGTGTGTGTGTGTGTGTGTTATTTATGTGTGTCCAAATTGACTGAATGATTCTGGCCCACCACCTCTATACAGTAAACCCAACACCCCCAGTGCTTGTTTGGAATGATGTCATCATGAGTCCTCTCTTATTCCCTCCAATCACCACCACCACACCTCTTTCACAGCCAATCACCGGGCATCATTTATAGATACTTATCCCTCCTCCAGGAGAGGCCGGAGGAGGTACCTCAGAACTTATGCCTCTTGCTCGGCCTGGTACGTTCCACAGCAACAGAACTACCAGCTTCATCACCATCGCCGTTTCCATTCGCGCGGCCATTACCTATGTTACTCTTACCATCCGCGTGGTCATCATTACATGTGGCATAGTCGGGTTGCAGCTCAGACAGAGACTCCAGCGCTGTCACCCACTCCTCTCCTCCATTCCCCCTCTCCTCCTTCCTGCGCTGGGTCTGCTGGATGTGGCGGAGGCGCGTCATGGCCTGGTTGATGGTTGTCGTGTGAACCAGTTTAAAGATGCATGCTGACCAGGTGTAACAGGAAGTTCCTACAGAGGCTCTTCCTGGCAATGTACGCACCGCAACCTTCCACAAACGCCAGACAGGCTCCGTTCATCTGGTTTGTCTGCTATGTAGCTGAGGGGAGAGAGAGAGAGGGGGGGGAGAGAGGAGAGAGATGGGGGGCAGAGAGAGAGAGGGGAAAGAGAGGGGGTGGGGGAGAGAGAGGGGATTAGAGTAGGGACGTCAAACTGTCAGCCTGCACCAGACACTATGGAGCCTCTAGTCTAGAGCGCCTAGTTAATACTAATTAATTTGGGGCGGCAGTAGCCTAGTGGTTAGAGCGTTGTGCCTGAACTTCACAGGGATGAACGTGATGCTCCTTTGCAATAAATATCGAGGGTCTTATTCTGGTGACATGATGATCGATGCTTACTGTCATTTGACCCCCCCAAAAAGAAATCTCTTCTCTATACCATAATAATCTCATCATGTAGGCTAACCCCACACTGCATCTGCCAGCTGTTGGTAGAGGCACGGGGCCAAGACCAGAGGCACATTCACTATATAAGGCAACAGTTACTGACAAAACCATCAGTTGAAAATGCATTAGAATTTTTATTCGTACATGGGAATAACCCGCAAAAGTTATTTTTATGCACTACGTCATTAACACAGCCTTTCCCCAACAGTCAATATATGGAACATCTTGGTGGGAAAATGTGTTTTCCACTGACACACAGTCAACGTCTTTATGTAGCTCAGAGAAGACACCGACTACAGAACGTCTTATGAAGCTCTGAGAACGACCACACAGCAACGTCTTATGAAGCTTCAGAGAACGACACCGCACACAGCAACGTCTTATGAAGCTCTTAAGCTGACGACGACACAGCAACGTCTATGAAGGCTTCAGGAAACGAACACAGCAACGTCTTATGAAGCTTCTAGAGAACGCACCCAGCAGAACGTCTTATGAAGCTGTCATAGAAGCGAACCGACACACAGCAACGTCTTATGAAGCTTTAGAGAACGACCACAGCAACGTCTTATGAAGCTTCAAGAGAACGACACACAGCGGACGTCTTATGAAGCTTCATGAGAACGAACACGACACAGCAACGTCTTATGAAGCTTTAGAGAACGACACAGCAACGCTTATGAAGCCTAGAGAACGGACACACCAGCAACGTCTTATGAAGCTTTAGAGAACGCACACAGCAACGTCTTATGAAGCTTTAGAGAACGACACACAAGCAACGTCTTATGAAGCGTCTAGAGAACGACACACAGCAACGTCTTATGAAGCTTTAGAGAACGACACACACAAGCTTATTGAAGCTTTAGAGGAACGACACACAGCAACGTCTTATGAAGCTTTAGAGAACGACACACAGCAACGTCTTATGAAGCGCTAGAGAACGACACACAGCAACGTTCTAGAAGTTATGAGAACGACACACAGCAACGTCTTATGAGATGTTAGAGAACGACACACAGCAACGTCTTATGAAGCTTCAGAGAACGACACAGCAACGTCTTATGATGCTTTAGAGAATGACACACAGCAACGTCTTATGAAGCTTTAGAGAACGACACACAGCAACGTCTTATGAAGCTTTAGAGAACGACACACAGCATTGTCTTATGAAGCTTTAGAGAACGACACACAGCAACGTCTTATGAAGCTTCAGAGAACGACACACAGCAACGTCTTATGAAGCTTCAGAGAACGACACACAGCAACGTCTTATGAAGCTTTAAACAAAGGCTGAATAACGAGGCCTTTAATGTGGGGTACGTACCATACTTCATAACGTGGAGGTTCCATAGCTTCATCACCTCCTTCTCTCCGTCGTTCACGTCTGTAAACTCCTGATTTGCTGTAGACAGAACAACAGTCAGAGTGGATCCACAGTCAAGTTGGAGACTCCAAACCCAATGTCAGTGTGGCTCTGTAATACCTACAGTCTGTAATGGTAATGTAGACCTGGGTTGTATGGGTCTAAAACCTACAGTCTGTAATGTGGTAGCTACCCGCCCAGTGTATCTCACCGTGTGCGGTAGCTACCCGCCCAGTGTGTCTCACCGTGTGCGGTAGTACCCGCCCAGTGTATCTCACCGTGTGCGGTAGCTACCGCCCAGTGTATCTCACCGTGTGCGGTAGCTACCCGCCCAGTGTGTGTTTGCGTCTCACCATGATGGTCCTCTCTCGGAGCCAGAAGGGGTCCGTCTCATCCTCACTGTCGTGATCTATCTCCTGGGGGGTTTTGGGGGTACAGCTGTCTGAGCGGAAGTAGAGACGGTTGTGACCAGGGATGATTCTCTGCTGGTCTCCCTCTCCCCTTCTCCATCAGCCTCCAGGAACTCACACAGACTGGGGGGAGAAGACGCTTAGGTCTGGGGAGGAGAGGAGGGGTTAGGAAGTGACTGTCAATTGTACCTGCATACACCGTTGTGCATACATACATGCTTTCGCCTACAGGAAGAGAGGAGATGGGTAGGGGGAATTAGAGAGAAGAGAAGGTAAAGATCCAACAGGAAGGAGAACAGAAAAGAGAGAGAGGTAAAGATCCTACAGGAAGGAGAACAGAGGAGAGGTAAAGATCCTACAGGAAGGAGAACAGAGGAGAGGGAAAGAGAGAGGTAAAGATCCTACAGGAAGGAGAACAGTATGTGGACACCCCTTCAAATTAGTGGATTGGTCTATTTCAGCCACACCCTTTGCTTGATTTTATACACCTGTCAGCAAACATCCATGCAATCTCCATAGACAAACACTGGCAGTAGAATGGCCTTACTGAAGAGCTCAGTGATATTCAAAGTGGCACCATCCTAGGATGCCACCTTTGCAACAAGTCAGTCAGTTCATCAAATATTTGCCCTGGTCAACTGTAAGTACAGTTATTGTGAAGTGGAAATGTCTAGGAGCAACAATGGCTCAGCCGTGAAGTGGTAGGCCACACAAGCTCACAGAAAGGGACCGGCGRGKGCTGAAACGTGCAGCGTGTAAAAATCATCTGTCCTCGGTTGCAAAACTCACTACCGAGTTCCAAACTGCCTCTGGAAGCAACGTCAGCACAAGAACTGCTCGTCGGGAGCTTCATAATGGGTTCGGACTAGACCCCTTAGTTCAAGGGAAGGGAAATCTTAACGCTACAGGATACAATGACATTCTAGACGATTCTGTGCTTCCAACTTTGTGGCAACAGTTTGGGGAAGGCCCTTTCCTGTTTCAGCATGACAATGTCCCCGTACACAAAGCGAGGTCCACACAGAAATGATGTCAAGATCGGTGTGGAAGAACTTGACTGGCCTTCACAGAGCCCAGACCTGTACAGAGCCCAGACCTGCACAGAGCCCAGACCTGCACAGAGCCCAGACCTCTGTGTGTGTGTGTGTGTGTGTGTGTGTGTGTGTGTGTATGTGAGAGACCCAGACGTGTGTCCCCAGTTACCTGCAGACGAGGATGTGTGTAACAGGGGATCTCTTGACGGGTCCGTTCCTGCTGAAGGCGAAGCCGGGCTGACTGTGAATATCCTGAGGATTCCCAGCGTACGCCCCGTCGTAACGCTCATTAATAGACACGTCTATCCTCGCTCCTTTAGGGTGGGGCTGGGGAGGAGGTCATAGAACATGTCAATCACAACGGACCTGTTTAACACCCCACAGTCAGACCTGTTATAAAGGACCAGGTCTCTAATACCATCCACCCCCCAGTCAGACCTGTTATAAAGGGCCAGGTCTCTAATACCATCCACCCCCCAGTCAGACCTGTTTATAAAGGACCAGGTCTCTAATATCATCCACCCCCCAGTCAGACCTGTTATAAAGGCCAGGTCTCTAATACCATCCACCCCCCCAGTCAGACCTGTTATAAAGGACCAGGTTCTAATACACCCCAGTCAGACCTGTTATAAAGGGCCAGTCTCTAATACCATCCACCCCCCAGTCAGACCTGTTATAAAGGACCAGGTCTCTAATAACCCCCAGTCAGACCTGTTATAAAGGACCAGGTCTCTAATACCATCCACCCCCCAGTCAGACCTGTTATAAAGGACCAGGTCTCTAATACCACCCCCCAGTCAGACCTGTTATAAAGGCAGAGTCTCTAATACCATCCACCCCCCAGTCAGACCTGTTATAAAGGACCAGGTCTCTAATAACCCCCAGTCAGACCTGTTATAAAGGACCAGGTCTCTAATACCATCCACCCCCCAGTCAGACCTGTTATAAAGGACCAGGTCTCTAATACCATCCACCCCCCAGTCAGACCTGTTATAAAGGGCCAGGTCTCTAATACCATCCACCCCCCAGTCAGACCTGTTATAAAGGACCAGGTCTCTTAATAACCCCCAGTCAGACCTGTTATAAAGGACCAGGTCTCTAATACCATCCACCCCCCAGTCAT
>NC_036849.1:20344630-20353589 GCF_002910315.2 Salvelinus sp. IW2-2015
AACAACTAGCCCTTATTTCAAGCCCAATATGTACAGCTGCTGACATTACCCCCCCCCCACAAATATGTACAGCTCCTGACATTACCCCCCCCCCCACAATATGTACAGCTGCTGACATTACCCCCCCCCACACAATATGTACAGCTGCTGACATTACCCCCCCCCCACACAATATGTACAGCTCTGACATTACCCCCCCCACAACCAATATGTACAGCTCCTGACATTACCCCCCCACACAATATGTACAGCTCTGACAATTACCCCCCACAATATGTACAGCTCCTGACATTACCCCCCCCACACACAATATGATCAGCTCCTGACATTACCCCCCCCCACACACAATATGTACAGCTCCTGACATACCCCCCCCCACACACAATATGTACAGCTCTGACATTACCCCCCCCCCCACACACAATATGTACAGCTCGCTGACATTACCCCCCCCACACACAATATGTACAGCTCCTGACATTACCCCCCCCCCACACAACAATATGTACAGCTCCTGACATTACCCCCCCCCCACACACAATATGTACAGCTCCTGACATTACCCCCCCACACACAATATTGTACAGCTCCTGACATTACGCCCCCCACACACACAATATGTACAGCTCCTACTTACCCCCCCACACACACAATATGTACAGCTCTGACATTACCCCCCCCCCCACACACCCACAATATACAGCTCCTGACATACACCACACCCCACCCCTGGTCTCTCTCTCACCTCCTAGGCGGTTTACACAGCCAGCCCAATTATTGGCAAAATATCAGCAGTGGGCTGCCTGTCTAAATGCAGTCATAGTTGAAGATGAATCTGTTGTGGGCCAGTTTGAGGAGACTGTAGTCTTCTACAGTTCAGAGTGCACCAGACACACACACACTCTCTTCTCTCTCTCTCTCGCTTCGTCTCTCTTCCCCTCGCTCCGTCTCTTTCTCTCTCTCTTCTCGCTTCCTTCTGTCTCGCTCTCACCACGTAGTTGAAGATGAATCTGCTGTGGGCCAGTTTGAGAGTGTTTGAGGAGACTGTAGAGTCTCCTACACAGACCTGTTATAAAGGACCAGGTCTCTAATACCATCCACCCCCCAGTCAGACCTGTTATAAAGGGCCAGGTCTCTAATACCATCCACCCACCCAGTCAGACCTGTTATAAAGGACCAGGTCTCTAATAACCCCCAGTCAGACCTGTTATAAAGGACCAGGTCTCTAATACCATCCACCCCCCAGTCAGACACATAACAAGAGAACAAAAGACAAGCACAACACAACTGTGATTCAGACATGGATTGCACAATGCAATCTGCACTGAAGTCAACAATACAAGTGTGTTTCTCCCTCTCACCTGGTAGAATATGCGTAGATTGTCACTTGGTTCCTCAAGTGTGTGTTCTCGTCTCATCTGAAATTCTGTACTGCTGAAGGAGTCTTTCACAGCTACAGAGAGATGGGTGTGTTGTATTTATGTGTGGCCAATTCGACTGAATGATGTCGCACACCACCATCGTATACAGTAAACCCAACCACCCCAGTGCTTGTCTTGGACATGATGTCATCATGAGTCTCTCTCTTTCCCAATCCAATGCACCACCACCACACACGCTCTTTCACAGCCAATCACCGGCATCATTTTAGATTACTTATCCCTCCTCCAGCGAAGGGCCGCCGGGAGACGGTACCTCAGAAACTTGCTTCTTGCTCGGCCTGGATGTTTTCACAGAACAGACAAACTACCAGCTTCATCACCATCGGCCGTATTCCATTCGTCGCGGCCATACCATGGTTACTCTTCCATCCGCGTGGTCACTCATTACAGTGTTGGCCATAACGGTATGCAAGATCAGACCAGAGGACTCCAAGCGGCTTCACCCACTCCCTCTCCTCCATTCCGCCCTTCTCCTCCTTCCTGCCGCCTGGGTTGCTGGATGTGTTCGGAGGCACGTTCATGGGCCTGGTTGATGGTTGTCGTTGGTCCCAACCAGTTTAAAGTCATGCTGCTGACCAGGTGTAACAGGAGAGTTCCACTACAGAGGCTCTTCTGTCAATGTACGCACCGCAACCTATCCACAACGCCAGGACAGGCTCCGTTTCATCGGGTATGTCTGCTATGTAGCTGACGAGAGGAGAGGGAAGATAGAGAGGGGGAGGGAGGGGGAGAGAGACGGACGTGAGAGAGGGGGAGGGAGAGAGAGAGCGGGGAGAGTGAGGGGCAGAGAGAGACGAGGAGGAGAGAGAGGAGACGAGGGGGTGGTGGGAGAGCGAGAGAGGAGGATAGAGCGTAGAGACGTCAAAATGTCAGACCGCACCAGACACTATGGAGCCTCTAGTCTAGAGGCGCCTAGTTAATACTAATTTAATTTGGGCGGCAGGTAGCCTTGGTGGTAGAGCGTTGGCCTGAACTCACAGGGGATGAACGTGATGCTCCTTTGCAATAAATATCGGGGGTCTTATTCTGGTGACATGATGATCGATGCTTAGCTCGTCATTGACCCCCCAAAAAAGAAATCTCTCTCTATTCCATAATACATCTCATTCATGTAGGCTAACCCCCACACTGCATTCTGCCAGCTGTTGCTAGAGGGCAACGGGCCAAGACCAGAGGGCACATTCACTATATAAGGCAACATGTTACTGACAAAACCTCAAGTTGAAAACTGCATTAGAATTTTTTTATCGGGTACATGGGAATTTAACCCGCCAAAAGTTATTTGTATGTGCACTACGCGTCATTTCACACAGCCTTTTATCCCCAACAAGTCAATATGATGGACAAATCTCTGGTGGGAAAATGTGTTTTCATGACACACAGCAACGTCTTATGAAGACTTCAGAGAACGACACCGACCACGAGCAACGTCTTATGAAGCTCTAGAGAACGACCACAGCAACGTCTTATGAAGCTTCGAGAGACGACACCGACACACAGCAACGTCTTATTGAAGCTTTAGAGAACGACACAGCAACGTCTTATGAGCGCTAGAGAACGACACACAGCAACGTCTTATGAAGCTTAGAGAAACGGGACACAGCAACGTCTATGAAGCTTCAGGAGAACACACCGACACACAGGCAACGTCTTATGAGCTTTAGAGAACGACACAGCAACGTCTTATGAAGCTTCAGAGAACGACACACAGCAACGTCTTATGAAGCTTCAGAGAACGACCGACACCAGCAAGCAAGTCTTATGAAAGCCTTTAGAGAACGACACAGCAACGTCTTATGAAGCGCTAGAGAACGCACAAGCGGCAACGCGTCTTATAGAGCTTTAGAGAACGACACCACAGCGAGCACGCGTTTTTATGAAGGCTTCTTAGGAAGGAACGACACACAGCAACGTCTTATGAAGCGCTTAGAGAACGACACACAGCAACGTCTTATGAAGCTTAGAGAAGACGACACACAGCAACTTCTTATGAAGGCTTTAGAGAACGACAACAGCAACGCGTCTCTATGGAAGCTTTGAGAGAACGACAACACAGCAACGTCTTATAAGCGCTTTAGAGAACACACACAGCGACGTTCTATGAAGCTTTAGAGACGGACACACAAGCAACGTCTTATGAAGCTTTATGAGGAACGACACACAGCAACGTCTTATGAACGCTTAGAGAACACACAGCAACGTCTTATGAAGCTTTAGAGAAGACACACAGCAACGTCTTATGAAGCTTTAGAGAACGACACACAGCAACGTCTTTGAAGTTAGAGACGACACACAGCACAGTCTATGAAGCTCTAGAGAACGACACACAGCAACGTCTTATGAAGCTTCAGAGAACGCAACAGCAGACGTCTTATAAGCTTCAGAGAACGACACACAGCAACGTCTTATGAAGCTTAAACAAAGGCTGAATAACGAGGCCTTTAATGGGGGGTACGTACCATACTTCAAACGTGGAGTTCCATAGCTTCATCACTTCCTTCTCTCCTCGTTCACGTCTGTAAACTCCTGGATTTGCTGTAAAGAACAAACAGTCACGTATCCACAGTCAAGTTGGAGACTCAAACCCAATGTCAGTGTGGCTCTGTAATACCACAGTCTTAATGGTAATGGTAGACCTGGGTTTGGTATGGGTCTCACCGTGTGCGGTAGCTACCCGCCCAGTGTGTCTCACCGTGTGCGGTAGCTACCGCCCGTGTACTCACCGTGTGCGGTAGCTACCGCCCGTGTATCTCACCGTGTGCGGTAGCTACCCCGGCCCAGTGTGTGTTTGCGTGTCTCTCACCATGATGGTCCTCTCTCGGAGCCAGAAGGGTCGCGTCTCATCCTCACTGTCGTGATCTATCTCCTGGGGGTTTTTGGGGTACAGCTGTTCTGAGCGGAGTAGAGAAGTTGTGACCAGGGATGATTCTCTGCTGGTCTCCCTCTCCTCCTTCTCCATCAGCCTCCAGGAACTCACACCAGCTGGGGGGGAGAAGACGCGATAGGTCTAGGGGAGCGAGAGGGAGGGGTAGGAATGACTTCAATTGTACCTGCTTACACCGGTGCCAGTACATACATGCTTTCGCCTAAGGAAGGAGGAGAGGGTAGGGGGAATTAGAGAGAGAGAGAGGTAAAGATCCACAGGAAGGGAGAACAGAAAAGAGAGAGAGGTAAAGATCCAACAGGAAGGAGCAAACAGAGGAGAGGTTAAAGATCCTAACAGGAAGGAGACAGAGGAGAGGAAAGATCCACAGGAAGGAGAACAAGAGAGAGAGAGAGGGTAAAGATCAGAACGAGGACAGTAGTGGACACCCCTTCAATTAGTGGATTGGTCTATTTCAGCCACACCCTTTGCTTGATTTTATACACCGTCAGCAAAACATCCATGCAATCTCCAAGACAAACAATTGGCAGTAGAATGGCCTTACTGAAGAGCTCAGTGACTTTCAAAGTGGCACCATCCTAGGATGCCACTTTCAACAAGTCAGTCAGTCATCAAAAATTTGCCCTGGTCACTCGTAAAGTACAGTTATTGTGAAGTGGAAATGTCTAGGAGCAAACAACTGGCTCAGCCGTGAAGTGGTAGACCACACAAGCTCACAGAAAGGGACCGGCGGGGCTGAAACGTGAGCGTTAAAAATTCTGTCCTCGGTTGCAAAACTCACTACCGAGTTCCAAACTGCCTCTGGAAGCAACGTCAGCACAGAACTGTTCGGTAGGAGCTTCATAATGGGTTCGGACTAGACCCCTTAGTTCAAGGGAGGAAATCTTAACGCTACAGGATACAATGACATTCTAGCGATTCTGTGCTTCCAACTTTGTGGCAAACAGTTTGGGAAGGCCCTTTCCTGTTCAGCAGACAAGTCCCCGTACACAAAGCGAGTCCACACAGAAGTTGTCAAGATCGGTGTGGAAGAACTTGACTGGCCTTCACAGAGCCCAGACCTGTACAGAGCCCAGACCGCACAGAGCAGACCTGCACAGGCCCGCTCTGTGTGTGTGTTGTGGGTGTGTGTTGTGTGTGTGTATGATGAGAGACCCAGACGTGTGTCCCCAGTTACCTGCAGACGAGGAGTGTTGTAACAGGGATCTCTTGACGGGTCCGTTCCTGCTGAAGGCAAGCCGGGCTGACTGTGTGATATCCTGAGGTTCCCAGCGTACGCCCCGTCGTAACGCTCATAATAGACACGTCTTATCCTCGCTCCTTTAGGGTGGGCTGGGAGGAGGTCATAGAACATGTCAATCACAACGACCTGTTATACACTAGCCCTTATTCAGCCCCAATATGTACAGCTCTGACATTCCCCCCCCTATGTACAGCTCTGACATTACCCCCCCCCCCACCAATATGTACAGCTGCTGACATTACCCCCCCCCACACAAATTACAGCTCTGACATACCCCCCCCCACACAATATGTACAGCTCTGACATTACCCCCCACCACACAAATGTACAGCTGCGACATTACCCCCCCACCAATATACAGCTCCTGACATTACCCCCCCACACAATATGTACAGCTCCTGACATTACCCCCCCCCACACACAATATGTACAGCTCCTGACATTACCCCCCCCCCACACACAATATGTACAGCTCCTTGACAATACCCCCCCCACCACACACTATGTACAGCTCCTGACACTTACCCCCCCCCACACACAATATGTACAGCTCTGACATTACCCCCCCACACACACAATATGTACAAGCTCCTGACATACCCCCCCCCACACCACATATGTACAGCTCTGACATTACCCCCCCCCCCCCCACACATATGTTACAGCTCCTGAGCTTACCCCCCCCACACACAATATGTACAGCTCTGACTTACCCCCCCACCCACACAATATGTACAGCTCCTGACATTACCCCCCCAACACAAATATGTACAAGGCTCGACATTACCCCCCCCCCCACACACACAATATGTACAGCTGCTGACATACACACACCCCCACCCCTGGTCTCTCTCTCACCTCCTAGGCGTTACACAGCCAGCCCAATTATTGGCAAATATCAGCAGTGGGCTGCCTGGCTAAATGCAGTCATAGTTGAAGATGAATCTGTGTGGGCCAGTTTGAGGAGACTGTAGTCTTCTACAGTTCAAGAGTGCACCAGACACACACACACTCTCTCTCTCTCTCTCTCGCTTCGCTCTCTCTTCCCCTCGCTCCGTCTCTCTCTCTCTCTCTCTCGTCTCTCTCTGTCTCGCTCTTCACCACGTAGTTGAAGATGAATCTGCTGTGGGCCAGTTTGAGGTGTTTGAGGAGACTGTAGAGTCTCCTACAGTTCAGAGTGCAACCAGGGACAGTGGAGGTCATCTCTAGCCTCGGTCTGCTGCCTGTGTGTGTGGTTATACAGGAACTAGAGAGAAAAGGAGAGAGAGAGGAGAAGGATATAGACGATGTAATCGCCACAGAAAAGGTCAGCCAGTCTGACCATAGAGTAGGAGCCAGTAGAAACTAAGAAACTCCCCATCATAGACAGACAGTCTTAAATACACTGTCACAAATGGACCCTATTGTCATATAGTGAGCTATGGGCCCTGGTCAAATGAAGGGCACTATATAGGAACAGGAATGCGACCTTGTTATGAAAGGGCCAGGTCTCTATACCATCCACCCCCAGTCAGACCTGTTATAAAGGACCAGGTCTCTAATACCATCCACCCCCCAGTCAGACCTGTTATAAAGGACCAGGTCTTCTAATACCATCCACCCCCCGTCAGACCTGTTATAAAGGACCAGGTCTCTAATACCATCCACCCCCAGTCAGACCTGTTATAAAGGGCCAGGTCTCTAATACCATCCACCCCCCAGTCAGACCTGTTTATAAAGGGCCAGGTCTCTAATACCATCCACCCCCAGTCAGACCTGTTATAAGAGGCCAGGTCTCTAATACCATCCACCCCCCCCAGTCAGACCTGTTATAAAGGACCAGGCTCTTAATACCATCCACCCCCCAGTCAGACCTGTTTAAAGGACCAGGTCTCTAATACCATCCCACCCCACAGTCAGACCTGTTATAAAGGACCAGTCGTCTAATACCATCACCCCCCCAGTCAGACCTGTTATAAAGGACCAGGGCTCTAATACCATCCACCCCACAGTCAGACGCTGTTATAAAGGACCAGGTCTCTAATACCATCCACCCCCCAGTCAGAACCTGTTATAAAGGGCCAGGTCTCTAATACCATCCACCCCCCAGTCAGACCTGTTATAAAGGCCAGGTCTCTAATATCCATCCACCCCCCCAGTCAGACCTGTTATAAAGGGCCAGGTCTCTAATACCATCCACCCCCCAGTCAGACCTGTTATAAAGGACCAGGTTCTAATAACCCCAGTCAGACCTGTTATAAAGGGCCAGGTCTCTAATACCATCCACCCCCCAGTCAGACCTGTATAAAGGACCAGGTCTCTAATAACCCCCAGTCAGACCTGTTATAAAGGCCAGGTCTCTAATACCATCCACCCCCCAGTCAGACCTGTTATAAAGGACCAGGTCTCTACAACCCCCAGTCAAGCTGTTATAAAGGGCAAGGCTCTATCCATCACCCCCCCAGTCAGACCTGTTATAAAGGACCAGGTCTCTAATAACCCCCAGTCAGACCTGTTATAAAGGACCAGGTCTCTAATACCATCCACCCCCCAGTCAGACCTGTTATAAAGGACCAGGTCTCTAATACCATCCACCCCCCAGTCAGACCTGTTATAAAGGGCCAGGTCTCTAATACCATCCACCCCCCAGTCAGACCTGTTATAAAGGACCAGGTCTCTAAAACCCCCAGTCAGACCTGTTATAAATGGCCAGGTCTCTAATACCATCCACCCCCCAGTCAGACCTGTTATAAAGGACCAGGTCTCTAATACCATCCACCCCCCAGTCAGACCTGTTATAAAGGGCCAGGTCTCTAATACCATCCACCCACCCAGTCAGACCTGTTATAAAGGGACCAGGTCTCTAATAACCCCCAGTCAGACCTGTTATAAAGGCCAGGTCTCTAATACCATCCACCCCCCAGTCAGACACATAACAAGAGAACAAAAGACAAGCACAACACAACTGTGATTCAGACATGGATTGCACAATGCAATCTGCACTGAAGTCAACAATACAAGTGTGTGTTTCTCCCTTCACCTGGGAGAATATGCGTAGATTGTCACTTGGTTCCTCAAGTGTGTGTTCTCGCTCATCTGAATTCTGTACTGCTGAAGGAGTCTTTCACAGCTACAGAGAGGAGGAGGAAACATGTACCATGTTTAAAGGGATGCTTTAACGTATACCATGTTTAAAGGGATCTTTAACGTATGTACCATGTTTAAAGGGTACTTTAACGATGTACCATGTTTAAAGGATTCTTTAACGTTACCATGTTTAAAGGGATTCTTTAACGTATACCATGTTTAAAGGGATTCTTTAACGTGTACCATGTTTAAGGGATTCTTTAACGTATACCATGTTTTAAGGGATTCTAACGTTATACCATGTTAAAGGGATACTTTAACGTT
>NC_036849.1:20353614-20361681 GCF_002910315.2 Salvelinus sp. IW2-2015
AGAGGGAGGGAAACATGTACCATGTTTAAGAGGATCTTTAACGTATACCATGTTTAAAGGGATTCTTTAACGTATTACCATGTTAAAGGGATTCTAACGTTACCATGTTTAAAGGGGATATACCATGTTTAAAGGGATACTTTAACGTATACCATGTTTAAAGGGATACTTCAGGATTTTGGTAATGAGGCCCTTTGTCTACTTCCCCAGAAATCAGATGAACTCGTGGATACTACTTTTATTTCTCGGTGTCCAGTATGAAGGATGTTGCTAACTATCACTGGCGCAATTGCTAACTAATGTTCGCTAGCAGATATCACTGACTTCCAGTCATTGTGCTAACGCTAGTTAGCATTGGCTCACAAAACTACCTCTAACTTCCTTTATACCAGACACAAAGACATAAAAATGATATTCATTTAAACATGGTATATGTTAAAGTATCCCTTTAAGTTGACACCATTCAGTGAGCTTCTACAGATTACAACAGTCTGTCTGTGTGCGCGTGCGTCGTCCGGCCCGTGTCTCACCTACGGTCTGAGTGGGTCTGAGGGAGCAGGGCCTAGGGTCGGAGGTCAGGCTGCTAGCGTCAGCGTTCCGCGTGGCGAGGGGTTTGGCCACAGGGGCCGTCGACCTATCACCGGGCTCGCCTGTCCAACGCAGCGTGAACTGGAGAGTAGGACCCTTGGAGAACGTCTCAAACGGAGGGAGGAGCTACAGAAAGTGGGGGAGGGAGAGAGAGACAAAGACATGAGTAAAAGGAAGTGCTGATCTCTTCCTGTCTGTTCAGAGAGGAAGACCAGGGGCCTGGGAGCAGGAATTACACACTAGTGATGCACCGTATACAAAACTGCTGTACTTTTTTGATACAATAATTTTTATTTTTGGTACTTCTGCCAAATGTGTCTCACGGATCAAATCTGTTTATCAACGCAGTCGATGTCCCCCACGGAGTGCACCGTGCCTGCCCCACTTAGCCTGTACTGGGAGTCTGGGCTGCACCGTGCCTGTCCCACTTAGCCTGTACTGGGAGTCTGGGCTGCATCATGTTAGCTCTCCACTTAGCCTGGGAGTCTGGGCTGCATCATGTTAGCTCTCCACTTAGCCTGTACTGGGAGTCNTGGGAGTCTGGGCTGCATCATGTTAGCTCTCCACTTAGCCTGTACTGGGAGTCTGGGCTGCATCATGTTAGATACCGGTAGCTGCATCATGTTAGATACCGGTAGCTTCCAGCTTTGTAGGCTAACTTTCCATGCTAGCTGACAGCTAAAGCTAACATTCCACTACCACTAGTGGGTCATACGTAGGACCTATTTCAAATGTGAATTCACATCATTTTATGATTAATCATTTAAAAGATGTTTTAAAAGATGGCTATTTAAACGTTTTTACATTTGTCACATTCCTATTATAAATGTAATGATATTGAACCTCTAAGATGCCTAACTATTGAACAGAGCAGTAGCTGAGTTAATCTGTCTGGATCAAGAGGCATTCTGGGACTTTGGTTAATATACCTTTTATTTATTTACATTTTTTATTTAACCTTTTTTTTACCTAGGCAAGTCAGTTAAGAACTAATTCTTATTTACAGTGACGGCCTACCAAAAAGCAAAAGGCCTCCTGCGGGGACGGGGGCTGCGATTTAAAATAAAAATATATAAAAATATAGGACAAAACACACATCACGACAAGAGAGACAACACAACACTAAATAAAGAGACTTAAGACAACAATATAGCAAGGCTGCAACACATGACAACCCTGGTATCGTTTTGGTATTGAGTAACGTGATACTAAACCTGGTATCGTTTTGGTATTGAGTAACGTGATACTAAACCTGGTATCCCTGGGTAATGGTTTTTGCGTATTGGTTAGTAACGTGATACTAACCTGGTATCGGTTTTTGGTATTGAGTAACGTGATACTAAACTGGTATCGTTTTGGTATTGAGTAACGTTGATACTAACCTGGTATGGTTTTGGTATGAGTAACGTGATACTAAACTGGTATGGTTTTGGTAATGTGAAGTAACGTGATATCTAAACCTGGTATGGTTTTGGTAGGTTGAGTATAGCGTGATACTAACCCTTGGTATGTTTTGGTGTTGAAGTAACGTGATACAAACCTGGTAAGGTTTTGGTGTTGAGTAACGTGATACCTAACCCTGGTATCGTTTTGGTGTTGAGTAACGTGATACTAAACTGGTATGGTTTTGGTGTTGAGTAACGTGATACTAAACCTGGTATGTTTTGGTATTGAGTAACGTGATACTAAAACCTGGTATGGTTTTGGTATTGAGTAACGTGATACTAACCCTGGTATCGGTTTTTGGTGGTTGTGAGTAACGTGATACTAAACCTGGTATAGGTTTTGGTGTTGAGTAACGGTGATACTAAACCTCTGGTATCGTTTTGGTGTTGAGTAAACGTGATACTAAACCTGGTATCGTTTTGGTGTTGAGTAACGTGATACTAAACTGTATTGGTTTTGGTATTGAGTACGTGATACTAAACTGGTAATTGTTTTGGTATTTGAGTAACGTGATGAACTAAAACCTGGTATGGTTTTGGTGTTGAGTAACCGATGAATACTAAACCTGGTATCGTTTTGGTATTGAGTAACGTGATACTAACCTGGTATGGTTTGGTAGTTGAGTAACGTGATACTAAACCTTGGTATTGTTTTGGTGTTGAGTAACGTGATACTAAACCTGGTTGAAGTCCAAACTCTGGTCTGGTGACAACACACACGCACCTTTCCATCCAGGTTGGTTTCCCAGGTAGCTCTCTTCTTGTTGACAGGACAGTCCACCATCTGCTGCATAGACACCTCATACTCTCCATCTAACAACTGCAGACGCCTACACACACACACACAAACATTAACAGCAAACGGATACAGCCCATCCCAACAACTGCAGACGCCTACACACAACACACACATTAACAGCAACAGATACAGCCCGTCCAACAACTGCAGACGCCTACACACACACATTAAAGCAAACGATACAGCCCATCCCAACAACTGCAGACGCCTACACACACACACATTAAAGCAACAGATACAGCCCATCCAACAACTGCAGACGCCTACACACACACACACTTACACAGCATTAACTTCGACCGAAAGGAGGAAGGGACATTGCCGTCTTCCAGAGCTTCAAAACGGTGATGCAGAGTGAGTCGGTTTTTTTGTGAAGGTGATTTCTTCACCGCAGTTGTTGTGAACAACCCCAGAGTCCGCCAGAGACGTGGACGCGCCCCAAGTCCGCCAGAACGTGGAAGCGCCCCAAGTCCGCCAGAGAGTGGACGCCCCAGAGCGCCAGACGACGTGGAACAGCCCCAGTCGCCAGAGACGTGACAGCCCCAGAGCGAGACGTGGAACAGCCCCACAGTCCGCCAGAGACGTGGAACCAAGCCCCAGGTCCCCAGAGACGTGGAACCAGCCCCACAGGTCCGCCAGAGACGTGGAACAGAGCCCAGAGTCGGCCAGAGACGTGGAGACGAAGCCCCACAGTCCGCCAGAACTGTGGAACGCGCCCCACAGTCCGCCAGAGACGTGGAACGCGCCCCACAGTCCGCCAGAACGTGGAACGCGCCCCACAGGCCGCCAGAGACGTGGAACGCGCCCCAACAGTCCACAGAGACGTGGAACGGCCCCACAGTCCGCCAGAGGACGTGGAACAGCCCCACAGGCGCCAGACGTGGAACGAAGCCCCAAGTCCGCAGAGACGTGGAACAGCCCCACCAGTCCGCCAGAGACGTGGAACGAGCCCCACAGTCCGCCAGAGACGTGGAACGGTCAAGCACCAGTCCGCCAGAGAATGTGTGCGCGTCATGCAGTTAGGCGGAGCAATTTGAAGGCAAAGAAGACAGAGTGGGTTTTGTGGGTAGTGTAAAGAACAGGAATGTAAACGACATCTAACAAAAGAACACACCCACACACAGTCCGATTACGACGTTCGAACTGCGTGTGTACTGTGGTGGTGTTGTGTGTCATGGCATGTGTGTACCTGTTCTTATCAAACACAGTCATCAGTTCTGTAGCTACGAACGTTTGTTTATTACATGTCTCTATACTGTTGCAAATTCAGTAGTCTGACGGTGGGAGCTTTCTCTTCATTCCTGTTACACACATCCTCTGTAGCAATAGAAGACTGGGGTTAACACACAGCACATCCTCTGTACATACAAGACTGGGTTAACACCACACACACATCCTCTGTACCAATACAAGACTGGGGTTAACACACACACTCCTCTGTTACCAATACAAGATGGTTAACACACACACACATCCTTGGTACAAACAGACTGGGGTTAACACCACACACACACATCTCTGGTACCAATTTACAAGAACTGGGGTTAACACACACACACACACAACATCCTACTGTAACCAATACAGGACTGGGTTCACAACACACACAATCCCCTGTACCAATACAAGACTGGGGTTTTCACACACAGCAACTCCTCTATGTACAATACAAGACTGGGGTTAACACACACACACATCCTCTGTACCAATACAAGACTGGGGTTTAACACACACACATCCTCTGTACCAATTACAAGACTGGGGTTAAACAGCACACAACTCTCTGTACCAATACATAGACTGGGGTTAACACACACACTACATCCTCTGTACCAATACAAGACTGGGTTCAACACACCACACAATCCTCTGTACCAATAACAAGACTGGGGTTCACACATTCCACACCATCTCTGTACCAATACAAGAGACTGGGGTTCACACACACACATTCTCTGTACCAATACGAAGACTGGGTTTAACACACACCAATCCTCTGTACCAATTACAAGACTGGGTTAACACACACACATCCTCTGTTACCGAATACAGGAGCTGGGGTTCCACACACGAGCTTCCTTTGTACTCAATACAACGACTGTGGGTTAACACACACTACACATCTCTGTACCAATATACAAGACTGCGGGTTTCACAACCACACAAGCACCCATCCTCTGTACCAATACATACTGGGTGCTAACACACACACAATCCTCTGTACGCAATACAACGACTGGGGTTAACAGCACACACTACATCCTCTTCCAATACAAGACTGGGTTAGACACACACACACAACCTCCTGTACCAATACGCTATGATCTGGGGTTAACTACACACACACATCTCCTGTACCAGTACATAGACTGGGGTTAACGACCACCACACACTCCTCTTGTTACCAAGTTACAGACTGGGGATTCACACACTACACACACAGAAACCACATCCTCTGTACCCATACAAGACTGGGGTTAACACTACAGCATCATCCGTCGCTACATATACAAGACTGGGGGTTTATACACAACGACTACTACACATTATCCGTCGTGTACAATACAAGATGGGGTTAACACACACACATCCTCTGTACCAATACAAGACTGGGTTCACACACACAATCCTCTGTCCAATTACATAGACTGGGGTTTAACACACGCACACACACCACACACCTCCTCTGTACCAATACAAGAACTGGGGTTCACACACACACACACAACAATCCTCTGTACCAATTACAGACTGGGGTAACACACACAACATCCCTCTGTAACCAATACACGACTGGGGTTTAACACACACACATCCTCTGTACCAATACAAGACCTGGGGTTCACACACACCACACGATCCTCTGTACCAATACAAGACTGGGTGTTTAAACACACACACACATGCCTCTTGTACAATACAGATACTGGGGTTAAACACACACATCCCTCTGTACCAATAGCAAGAACTGGGGTTTTAACACACACACATCCTCTGTACCAATACAAGACTGGGGTTAACACAACACACATCCTCTGTACCAATACAAAGACTGGGGTCCACACACACACATCCTCTGTACGGCAATACAAGACTGGGGTTAACACACACACGACATCCTCTGTACAATACAAGACTGGGGTTAAACACACACACACATCCTCTGTAAACAATACAAGACTGTCGGGGGGGGGTGGTGGGGGGGGGGGTGGGTTAACACACCCACACATCCTCTGTACCAATCAGACTGGGGTTAACACACACACCACATCCTCTGTACCCATAAAGACTGGGGGTTACACACACATCATCTCTGTACCATACAAGACTGGGGTTCACAACACACACACACACACACAGTCCTCTGTACCACTAGCAAGCCTGGGTTCACACACACACACATCCTCTGTACCAATACAAGACTGGGGTTTTTAACACACACACACATCCTCTGTACCAATCCAAGACGGGGTTCACACACACAACACCACACACATCCTCTGTACCAATACAAGACTGGGGTTCACAACACACACAAATCCTCTGTACCAATACAAAGACTGGGGTTAACACACCACACACATCCTCTGTCACCAATTACAAGACTGGGTTAACACACACCCAACATCTCTGTACCAATACAAGACTGGGGTTCACACACACACACACTACACAACATCCTCTGTACCAATACAAGACTGGGGTTAACACACACACACCATCTCTGTACCCAATTTACAAGAAACTGGGGTTAACACACACACATCCTCTGTACCAATACAAGATGGGGTTAACACACCACATCCTCTGGTACCAATACAAGACTGGGGGTTAACCACACACACACACACATCCTCTGTACCAAATCAAGACTGAGGGTTAAACACCACACACACACACATCCTCTGTCAATACAAAGAACTGGGGTTCACACAACACACACACACAACATCCTCCTTACCAGATACAAGACTGGCGGTTCACCACACACATCCTCTGTACAATAACAAGACTGGGGTTAACACACACAACATCCTCTGGTACCAATACAAGACCTGGGGGTTAACACCACACACGTAATGGTCTGAAACACAGACTGGAGTTCCCCACACCCACCATCTATCTCCTACTTGACATGTAGTGTGACTAACTTCAGCACTAAGCCTACCTATATTCTCATGGTCTGTCCATTGATCCAGTCCGTTGTGCTGCGTCCTGCCTGGTCCAGACCAGCTCTGAACAACAGGGAGAGGAACTTGACCCGTGTGGCCGTTGCCTGGGCATCAAACTCCTACTGGACACCACCAGAGAAGGACAGGAGCCTGCTGGCGCTAGACTGCTGGAAGTGCATGCTGTCTGGGTTCAGAGGCACCTGCCTTTCTTCCTGTAGGAACCTGCTTCACTGGACAGCTCACATCCTGGAGGCGGGAGAGAGGACGGGGGAGTGCAATGTGTACGGGAGAAGAAACGGGGGAGTGGAAATGTGTTACGGGAGAGAACGGGGAGTGGAAATGTGTACGGCGAGAGACAACGGGGGAGTTGGAAATTTGTGTACGGGAGAAGAAACGGGGGAAAGTGAAATGTGGTACGGGAGAGAAACGCGGGGAGTTGGGAAATGTTGGTACGGAGAGAAACGGGGAAGTGAAATGTGTACGGGCAGAGAAACGGGGGAGTTGGAAATGTGTACGGGGAGAAAACGGGGGAGTGGAAATGTGTACGGGAGAGAAGCGGGGGAGTGGAAATGTGTACGGGAGAGAAACGGGGGAGTGGATAATGTGCGGGAAGAGAAACGGGGGGGTGGAAATGGTTGTACGGGAAGAGGAAACGGGGGGTGGAACTTGTGGTACGGGAGTAGTGGGACAAAAGGGAGAGAAGAGGATGAGAGAGATCCGAGAAATAGAGGGATAAATGATAAGAATGTTGACACACACAGCACACTTACTTTTTGTTCATTTAGCAGATGCTCTCAACCTTCTCTCTCTCTCTTACTTCCCTTCTGGTGACAGGACTTTAACCAGCAGCACCTCCAGAGAAACAAGAGTTCTGCTCATTCTCTGAGCGCAACTGATGACTTCTCTGTAGAGGGAATAAGAAGACAGTAACGTCAGGAATTAGAAGGAGAATAAGAAGACAGTAACCGTCCAGGATTAGAGGAATAAGAAGACAGTAAACCGTCAGGATAGAGGAGATAAGAAAGACAGTAACCGTCAGGAATTAGAGGGGAATAGACAGACA
>NC_036849.1:20368617-20371627 GCF_002910315.2 Salvelinus sp. IW2-2015
ACCCTATAACTATATCATTGTTTGGGTGGCAATTGCTTTTGCTGTAAAGCCTATTTGAAATTCGGACACTTTGGTGGGATTAACAACAAGATTACCTTTAAAATGGTAATCTTGGTAGGTTAATTATTATGCAATAAAATGCAAATTAATTACTTAAAAATCATGGTCAAGAACTACAGAAACATATAGATTCTCTGTAATTTCAAACAAAGGTTTCTGTACCAAATATTAAGTTCTGCTTTTTCTGATGTATCAAATACTTATGTCATGCAATAAAATGCAAATTAATACCTTAAAAATCATACAATTTGATTTTCGGATTTTTGTTTTAGATTCCGTCTCTCACAGTTGAAGTTTTCCTATGAATAAAAAATTACAGACCTCTACATGCTTTGTAAGTAGGAACACTGCAAAATCGGCAGTGTATTCAAATACTTATTCTCCCCACTGTATGTTTGAGGAATTTTAATTATGAGATTTCTGTTTTGTTTGAATTTGACGCCCTGCACTTTCACTGGCTGTTGTCATATCATCCCGTTAACGGGATTGCAGCCATCATCGAGAATTCTGCGCTGTGCTCTTGCAGTCATCTTTGCAGGACAGCCACTCCTAGGGAGAGTAGCAACAGTGCTGAACTTTCTCCATTTATAGACAATTTGTCCTACCGTGAACTGATGAACATCAAGGCTTTAAAAAATACTTATGTAACACTTTCCACCTTATGCAAGTAAAAATATTCTTAGGTCTTCTGAGATCTCTTTTGTTCGAGGCATGGTTCACATCAGGCTTCTTGTGAATAGCAAACTCAAATTTTGTATGTTTTTTTTATAGGGCAGGGCAGCGCTAACCAACATCTCCAATCTCGTCTCATTGATTGGACTCCAGGTTAGCTGACACATGACTCCAATTAGCTTTTGGAAAAGTAATTAGCCTAGGGGTTCACATACTTTTTCCAACTTACACTGTGAATGTTTAAATTATGTATTCAATATAGACAAGAAAAATACAGTAATTTGTGTGTTATTAGTTTAAGCACACTATGTGTGTCTATTGTTGTGACAAAGATGACGATCAGATAAAATGTTATGTACATTTTATGCAGAAACCAGGTAATTCCAAAGGGTTCACATACTTTTTCTTGCCACTGTACCTAATGATTATATACTACATACTATTAGTTCATTTTAGTACTGTAAACGAACAGTATCCTTTCAYCCTTTCAGTTGAGCGTACTAGCGCTTCGCCTGTCTACCGGAAGTTGATGCTGTTGCTATGCAACCTCTTGCTAGCATAACAAATTATTAGCTAGACATTTTACGACTTTGCGTGTGTTCTTAAATTCAATCTGGAGTGCTCAGAGTGCGCTCTGGGCGTTCGTCAATTCAGAGCGTTTCGCTGTCGGAGAGTTCAAAGCACACACTGGATGCTCAGGCCGAGGAGTAGAGTTGACCCGAGTTTTCTGGTCTCACAATGGCAGTCAAGCACCCAAACTAAAGTTGCTAGCTACTTCCAGACACAAATGAGAGAACACCTCACTCTGACTATTTTACAATTTAATTACGCTTTTTTGCCGACGTTTACTGACACCGGCCATATTCAACGGGTGTTTAGTGTTTGTAAATTCAGCAGTTATTCTGCACTCTGACACACTCAGACGAGAGTGCTCTGAAATCGGAGTAGATGGCCAGACTAAATTGACGAACGCACCCGAAATGAAATGATGTCCATTGAGAACGCACAACGACTATAACACTTAGCTTGTAACAATTTCCACTTTATGCAAGTAAAAATATTCTTACGTCTTCTGAGATCTCTTTTGTTCGAGGCATGGTTCACTTAACACTTAGCTAAGATAAAATGACGGGAATAATCAAGTCAATAAACGTTGGGTAGTTAGTTAGAATGTAGTTAATATACTGGCAAGTTTGATCTATTAGTAGCAAACTAACATTAGATAGCTAGCTAACATACCGGTACATACGCTGTAATGATATGCTATGTGGTTCATTTACATTTACATTTAAGTCATTTAGCAGACGCTCTTATCCAGAGCGACTTACAAATTGGTGCATTCACCTTATGATATCCAGTGGAACAACCACTTTACAATAGTGCATCTAACTCTTTTAAGGGGGGGGGGGGGGGGGGGTTAGAAGGATTACTTTATCCATCCTAGGTATTCCTTAAAGAGGTGGGGTTTCAGGTGTCTCGGAAGGTGGTGATTGACTCCGCTGACGTGGCGTCGTGAGGGAGTTTTGTTCCACCATTGGGTGCCAGAGCAGCGAACAGTTTTGACTGGGCTGAGCGGGAACTGTACTTCCTCAGAGGTAGGGAGGCAGGGAGGCGAGCAGCCAGAGGTGGATGAACGCAGTGCCCTTGTTCATAAGGGATAGCGTAGCTAACATATCGGATACATACTGCTGTATGATTATGGTTATGTGGTTTCATAAGGACAGCGTAGCTCCTAACATATCGGTACAATACTGCTGTAATGATATGCTATGTGGTTCATAAGGATAGCGTAGCTAACATACCGAATACATACTGCTGTAATGATATGCTATGTGGTTCGTTAAGGATAGGCGTAGCTAAGCTAACATTACCGGTACTATACTGCTGTAATGATATGCTATGTGGTTCGTAAAGGACAGCAATAAGCTAGCTAACATTACGGTACATACTGCTGTAATGATATGCTATGTGGTTCATAAGGACTAGCGTAGCTAACATACCGGTACATCTAAGTGTAATGCTATGTGTTCATAAGGAATAGCGTAGCAACATACCGTAACATACTGCTTGTAATGATTGCTATGGGTTCATAAGGATAGCGTAGCTAGCTAACATACCGGTACATACTGCTGTAATGATATGCTATGTGTTCGTAGGAAGCGTAGCTAGCTAACATACCGGTACATACTGCTGTAATGATATGCTATGTGGTTCATAAGGATAGCGTAGCTAGCTAACATACACGGTACATACTGCTGTAATGATATGCTATGTTTGG
>NC_036849.1:20374501-20375642 GCF_002910315.2 Salvelinus sp. IW2-2015
TGTCCTTTTTTGTATTTGGTGGTGAGCTAACATAAATATATGTGGTGTTTTCGCTGTAAAACATTTTAAAAATCGGACATGTTGACTGGATTCACAAGATGTGTATCTTTCATTTGCTGTATTGGACTTGTTAATGTGTGAAAGTTAAATATTTCTAAAAAATATCTTTTGAATTTCGCGCTCTGCCTTTTCAGTGGAATGTGGGAGGAGTTCCGCTGGCGGAACGCGAGAGCCAGACAGGTTAACAAGAAATTTGTGGAGTGATTGAAAAACGAGTTTGAATGACTCCAAGTGTATGTAAACTTCCGACTCCAACTCTATATGTGTGTCTGTCTGCATGKAAGTASGTCCTTATTGTTCACACATAGCCCTTACTGTATAGCTGTGTCTGTCCTACTGGTTGAGCTAGCTAGCTCTYTCTCATACCTYTGTTACTACACCAAGCCACACATCTGTTGGCCCATGAGTCAACAAACTATTTACAGCAGCTTTAAGGGCTGAACAGYTTTTTTTCTGTGTGTGTGTGTCTGTGTGTGTGTTATTGCWACGCGTGCCAGATACAGTCAGRGAKTTATGTGTTGTAATTGCCTATCGTTTCCTACMTGTATGACCATGCCCTACATTCACACTGAGACAGTGGATGCTTCCTAAATGACTCCCTATTCCCCAGTAGGTCGTGTTCTGTCACCAGACCGCTGGTGTCTTTTATATTTTTTTCTGTGGAAACTCTCCCCCCCCCCCTCGCTAGCTTGTAGCTCCTCACTCTGGTTTAACGACTCATCCTTACAAACGTTCAAAATCAACGACACAAATGAACTAAAATAATAATAATAATGTGTCTTACCTGGTTGAGACGAAGGGGTCAAATAGATGTGTTTTTAATGCAAAGACGAGAAGCTCACTATGTAGTTGTCGGCCCTGACTGATTGGATGCAAGCAGAGTTCCACCTGGTTGGATGGTGGAGGGGCAAACCGAATCAGGAGACAGTGGTACTCGCTAAGCAGCGTGACATCCTTTACTTTTACACTCTGCTAACATCTAACTCAAAATGAAAGTGAGATAAGCAACACACGACTTATGTATTTTCAAAGGAAACTGAACTCAACCAATCAGTGTGACGTTTACATTCTATTTCAGTTT
>NC_036849.1:20376911-20388546 GCF_002910315.2 Salvelinus sp. IW2-2015
CAAGTGTATCTTTAATTCTATGTAAAACATGTATCTTTCATCAAAGTTTATGATGAGTATTTATGTTATTTGATGTGGCTCTCTGCAATTTCTCCGGATATTTTGGAGGCATTTCTGAACATGGCACCAATGTAAACTGAGGTTTTTGTACATAAATATGAACTTAATCGAACAAGACATATATGTATTGTGTAACATGAAGTCCTATGAGTGTCATCTGATGAATATCATCAAAGGTTAGTGATTAATTTTATCTCTATTTGTGCTTTTTGTGACTCCTCTCTTTGGCTGGAAAAATGGCWGAATTTTTCTGTGAGTTGGTGGTGACCAAACATAATCGTTTGTAGTGCTTTTGCTGAAAAGTCTATTTGAAATCGGTGATTTCACTATGGTGGGATTACCAACAACATTACCTTTAAAATTATATAAGATACATGTATGTTTGAGGAATTTTAATTATGACATTTCTGTTGTTTGAATTTGGCGCCCTGCACTTTCACTGGCTGTTGTCATATCGATCCCGTTAACGGGATTGCAGCCATAAGAAGTTTTAACAGCACTATCAACAAGTCCTACAGGCTCTAGTTTTGGCGGACTTGGACTAAATAAAATAAAATGTTATTCTTCACATGCGCCGAATACTATTTTTTTGTATTCTTACTTACAAGCACTTAACCAACAACGTGCAGTTTTAAGAAAAATAGTTAACTTCTTATGGCTGCAAGCCCGACGTCGGTACACTTATGACAACAGCCAGCTCAAGTGCAGGGCGCGAAATTCAAAAGATATTTTTTAGAAAGATTTAACTTTCACACATTAACAAGTCCAATACAGCAAATGAAAGATAAACATCTTGTGAATCCAGCCAACATGTCCGATTTTTTAAATGTTTTACAGCGAAAACACCACGTATATTTATGTTAGCTCACCACCAAATACAAAAAAGCACAGACATTTTTCACAGCACAGGTAGCTTGCACAAAACCAACCAAACTAACCAAGAACCATCCAAACTAACCAAGAAACAACTTCATCAGATGACAGTCTTATAACATGTTATACAATAAATCTATGTTTTGTTCGAAAAATGTGCATATTTGATGTATAAATTAGTTTTACATTGCAGCTACCATCACAGCTACCGTCACAAATAGCACCGAAGCAGCCAGAGTAATTACAGACACCAACGTGAAATACCTAAATACTCATCATAAAATATTTCTGAAAAATACATGGTGTACAGCACATGAAAGACAAACATCTTGTGAATCCAGCCAATATTTCCGATTTCTTAAGTGTTTTACAGCGAAAATACAATATAGCGTTATATTAGCTTACTACAATAGCCAACCACACAACAGCATTGATTCAAGGCAATCGGTAGCGATAGCGACAAAACCAGCAAAAGATATTAATTATTTCACTAACCTTCATAAACTTCATCAGATGACAGTCCTATAACATCATATTACACAATACATATATGGTTTGTTCGAAAATGTGCATATTTAGAGCTGAAATTCGTGGTTATACATTGTGCTAACGTAGTATCTTTTTCCCAGAATGTCCGGGTATATTTATGACACTCACCTATTCTGACCAAATAACTATTCATAAACTTTACTCAAAAATACATGTTGTATAGGAAATGATAGATACACTAGTTCTTAATGCAATCGCCGTGTTAGAATTCTAAAAATAACTTCAGTACGACATCCAGCTTACGTTATAGCGAGAGAGCGCACAAAATCTGGGCGCAAACTAATAGTAAACATGTTCGACAGATATATGAAATAACATCATAAATGGGTCCTACTTTTGATGATCTTCCATCAGAATGTTGTACAAGGGGTTCTTTGTCCAGAACAATCGTTGTTTGGTTTTAGAATGGCCTTTTTCCCAATTGAATTAGCAAGCATAACTAGCCAAGTGGCGCTAAGCTCTCCTTCGTGAACAAACGCACAGAACGCAACACGCCTAACCTCCCGAAAAAAATTCAATAATATGATAAAACTATATTGAAAAAACATACTTTACGATGATATTGTCACATTTGTCAAATAAAATCAAAGCCGGAGATAGTAGCTGTCTATAACGACAGCTTTTCAGAAGGCAATACCAGGTCACTTCTCGCGCGTTCCCGAAAACAGGAAATTGGTGTCACGTCATGCCAAGAGCTCTTATTGGACCTCAGATCAAGCTATACACTCCATTTCTTCTCTCACTGCCTATTGACATCTAGTGGAAGGCGTATGAAGTGCATGTATACTAATACATATCAAGCAAATTAATAGGGATGCCCTGGAACAGAGCATCGATTTCAGATTTTCCACTTCCTGTCAGGAAGTTTGCTGCAAAATTAGTTCTGTTTTACTCACAGATATAATTCAAACGGTTTTAGAAACTAGTGAGTGTCTTCTATCCAATAGTAATAATAATATGCATATTGTACGAGCAAGAATTGAGTACGAGGCCGTTTGAAATGGGCACCTTTCATCCAAGCTACTCAATACTGCCCCTGCAGCCCTAAAAAGTTAAAGAGCAGCAGTAAAATAACAGCAAAAATTTAAATAGGTAAGTCAGTTGAGAACAAATTCAAAAGAACAAATTTACAATGACGGCCTACCCCGGCCAAACTCTAACTTGGACGACGCTGGGCCAATTGTGCACCGCCCTATGGGACTCCCAATCACGGCCGGTTGTGATACAGCCAGCAATCGATCCAGGGTCTGTAGTGATGCCTCTAGAACTGAAATGCAGTGCCTTAGACCACTGTGCCACTCGGGAGCCCCATATATACAGCGAGTACCGGTACAGAGTCACTGTGCAGGGGCACAGGTTAGTCGAGGTAATATGTACATGTAGGTAGAGTTAAAGTGACTATGCATAGACAATAACCAGAGAGTAGCAGCATCGTAAAAGAGCGGGGGCAATGCAAATAGTCTTGGTAGCTATTTGATTAATTGTTCAGGAGTCTTATGGGTTGGGGGTAGAAGCTGTTAAGAAGCATTTTGGACCTAGACTTGGCACTCCGTTACCGTTTGCAGTGCGGTAGCAGAGAGAACAGTCTATGACTASGGTGGCTTGAGTCTTTCACAATTTTTAAGGCCGTCCTCTGACACTGCCTGGTATAGAGGTCCTGGATGGCAGGAGGCATCATACAGTGATGTACTGGGCCAGACACACGACCCTCTGTAGTGCCTTTCMTTGAATGCCGAWTAGTTGCCATACCAGGCAMTGATGCAATCAGTCAGGATGCTCTCGATGGTGRTGCTGRAGAACTTTTGGAGGATCTGAGGACCCATGCCAAATRTTTTCAGTCTCCTGAGGGGGAATAGGACAACGATAGTTTATTATTATTTTWATTTTATTTTAATTTGATTGAATATCCAAAACATACAATATACTTGCAGTGAAGATGCTCAACAACTCCACCACACCAGTCATCCAACAGACTCTCATTCAGAGCGACACACAGAAGCATCCAGTGTCAACGCCCTGCTTAAGGGAACGTCGACAGATCTCCCACACCCCCCCCCCCCAAAAAAAAAAACGGGGACACCCAACCCTCCAAATCCCCAAGTTCCCATAACTGTCCTCAACCATCCAAGGGGAGTCACCCCCCCAAAAAAAAAATATATAGAATAGAAAATGTATTCCAGTGAACCAACAACCAAGAAAATGAACACATGAGAAAAAAGACAAAAGAAAACAACAATGCAAAAAAAATCTAAGGACATCAAGGACAACTAAAATCAGAAAGCAGTGAATTATGTTTGTGTGCAGTTGCATTTTGCAATCTGTGTGACACAGTTGTCAACATCCTGGTCCTCAATGAAACTGGTATACTTTCCTATTTTGCTAATTTTTTATTCTCCTCCAGTTTTAAATCCTCTCCTACCTTCTCCATCCCACTGCCACCTACTGATAATGCTGTAATCAATGCTGTAATCTTGGATTCCTGTACAATTCTGATAACTCATGAAAGACATAAACTCCACCATTCCAATTTACAATATAATTTAAGAACAAAATACCCTTTTCAAACATATTTCCCATAAATATATGGGTTCAGCAATATTTTATTCAACCAGCACATTTGAGTTCAGCCATAGTATTTGTCATCTTTTTAAGGGGGATGAAATTGTAGCCAGCTTTTTTCAAAGTATAATTGCAATTAATCGAAAATGAGACCATAGCAATCTGCTCAAAGACAAAAAGGCAATTTTTAAACAATGAAGCTTTTTAACGGGGTGCAAGGTAGCACAGTGGTTAGAGTGTTGGACTAGTAACCAAAAAGATGCTGGATTGAATGCCGAGCTGAAAAGGTAAAAATCTGTTGTTCTGCCCTGAACAAGGCAGTTAACCCACTGTTCCCCGGTAGGCCGTCATTGTAATACGAATTTGTTTTTAATTGATTTGCCTAGTTAAATAAAGGTTAAATGGATGTACTGCTAACCCATGTAAATACAGGGCTTGACTTGCATGGTTAAACTTGGATGTACCATTTAAACCTCATATATGGTGTCAATCTATAGGGCCAGTTTCCTGAACCAGATTAAGCATAATCTTGAACTAGAAAAGCACTTTCAATGGAGATTCTCCAATGAGCATGCTTTGTAGTCCAGGGATTTGGCTTCAGTCTGGATCTAGGAAGACAGCTCAAAGTTCAAACTCCGTACACTCTGACTATGTGCCTAGTTATTGTAAAGACGACAAGTATGTTTCTTAAAGACACCAAAGCCAATGAACTGTGTAGCATACAGTATAATTGTGGCCACAGCACTTTAGTGTTCTAACGAAGACAGGGAACCCTGCTGGTAGCTGTGATGGTTATGACTGTGGATAATCACTTATATTTCATTCAGCTATGGTAACATTCAGGACACATTTTGTTTTCTGTCTTATCCTTTCATTTATGTATTGTTTTAAAATAACATTTGAACACTTTGTGTCCTAATAAATGTTTCCACAATCAAAGTTCATGGGTCGCATACACAGTTTAACAGATGTTATAGCAGGTGCAGTGAAATTCTTACATTACTAGCTTTTAACAATGCAGTGAAATGTCAAACATGCCCAAAAATAATAAAAACATTCATAAAATAGAAATCAAGAAATGTCGGAACGAATCTAATTTACAACCCATATTGCACTGTAGCATGAATCTAATTAACAAGCCATATAGCACTGTAGCAGGAATCTAATTAACAACCCATATTGTACTATAACAGGAATCTAAATAACAACCCATATAACAGGAATCGAATTAACAACCCATATAGCAGGAATCGAATTAACTCATATAGCACTGTAGCAGGAATCTAATTAACAACCCATATAGCACTGTAGCAGGAATGTAACTAACAACTCATTATGCAGGAATCTAACTAACAACCCTTATATCACTGTAGCAGTAATCTAATTAACAACCCGTATAACACTGTAGCGGGAATGTAGTTAACAACCCATATAGCACTGTGCAGGAATCGAATTTACAACCCATATAGCACTCTAGCAGGAATCTAATTAACAACCCATATTGCAATGTAGCAGGAATCTAATTAACAACCCATATAGCACTGTGGCAGGAATCTAATTAACAACCCATTATGCAGGAATCTAATTAACAACCCGTATAGCAGGAATCTAATTAACAACCAATATAGCAATGTAGCGGTAATCTAATTAACAACCCGTATAACACTGTAGCGCGAATGTAGTTAACAACCCATATAGCACTGTAGCATGAATCAAATTAACAACCCATATAGCATGAATCTAATTAACAACCCGTATAGCAGGTATCTAATTAACAACCCATATAGCACTGTAACAGGAATCAAATTAACAACCCATATAACACTGTAGCAGGAATCTAATTAACAACCCATATAGCAGGAATCTAATTAAAAACCCATATTGGAGGAATCTAATTTACAACCCATATGGCACTGTGGCAGGAATCTAATTAACAACCCATATAGCAGGAATCTAATTTACAACCCATATTGCAATGTAGCAGGAATCTAATTAACAATCCATATAGCACTGTAGCAGGAATCTAATTAACAACCCATATAGCACTGTGGCAGGAATATAATTAACAACCCATATAGCAGGAATCTAATTAACAACCCATATAGCACTGTAGCAGGAATCTAATTAACAACCCATATAGCATTGTAACAGGAATCTAATTAACAACCCATATAGCACTGTGGCAGGAATCTAATTAACAACCCATATAGCATTGTAACAGGAATCTAATTAACAACCCATATAGCACTGTGGCAGGAATCTAGCTGGATTCACAAGATGTTTATCTTTCATTTGCTGTACACCATGTATTTTTCATAAATGTTTTATGATGAGTATTTCTTTATTTCACGTTGCTCTCTGTAATTATTCTGGCTGCTTTGGTGCTATTTTTTATGATGGCTGCAATGGAAAACTATGATTTATACCTCAAAAATGCACATTTTCGAACAAAACATAAATGTATTGTATAACATGTTATAAGACTGTAATCTGATGAAGTTGTTCAAGGTTAGTGAGTAATTTTATCTCTATTTTGTCGGTTTTGTGAAAGCTACCTATGCGGTTGGAAAACATGGTGAAAATATGTGGTTGTGTGTTTGGCTATTGTGGTTAGCTAATAGAAATACATATTGTGTTTTCGAAATGATGGCTGGATTCACAAGATGTTTATCTTTCATTTGCTGTATGGACTTGTGATTTCATGAAATTATATTATATGATATCCCTGTCCCGTTAGGCTAGCTATGCTAGTAGCTTTTTTGTTGAGGAGGATCCCGGATCCGGGAAGTGATGAAGTAGAGGTTAACAAACCACTTACAGTTGAAGTCGGAGGTTTACATACACCTTAGCCAAATACATTTAAACTCAGTTTTTCAAAATTCCTGACATTTAATCCTCATGATGCCATCTATTTTCTGAAGTGCACCAGTCCCTCCTGCAGCAAAGCACCCCCACAACCCTTCACAGGGTCCTTTGCTGTTGTTCTGGGATTTATTTGCACTTTTTACACCAAAGTACATTAATCTCTAATAGACAGAACGTGTCTCCTTCCTGAGCGGTATGACGGCTGCGTGGTCCCATGGTGTTTATACTTGCTTAATATTGTTTGTACAGATGAGCGTGGTACCTTCAGGCGTTTGGAAATTGCTCCCAAGGGTGAACCAGACTTGTGGAGGTCTAAATTATTTTTTGTACCAAATGATAACCCCTAACAGAGGTGCTAAATCTGAACACAGAGGCACCACAGGTTATACAGGAGGCAGAAGGGGGGTGAACCGCAACGAAAGAGAGACAGTAGTTTAAGGGATGCTCCAATCACAGGAGGGTGGGTTAAAAAAGTGAACACAGCTAATCAAGGTGAATCGCCAAGTCACAGCACACACATGCAATCAATTAAGGGCAATCAGCAATCAATTAATAGGTCTCTCTGTATGTTTATTTTATATTTCACCTTTAACCAGGTTGGCCAGTTGAGAACAGGTTCTCATTTACAACTGCGACCTGGCCAAGATAAAGCATATGTTGTGTCTTTGGCTATGCCGGATTAAGTGTATGACATGCTATTCTATAAAATACATTCTCCGTAATTAATATTACCTGATTGAACTAATCATGTAAATGTAATTAACTAGAGAGGAGGGCACCACGAATAATATTTATAGAGCTGTTATCTTCCGAATAAACTCTTAAACACCTAATAATATTTTACATCAATAGCAGTCAATATTAATCGTCACCTTATTTGTCACGTCCTGACCATAGTTCTTATGTGTGTTGCTTGTTTTAGAGTTGGTCAGGACGTGAGCTGGGTGGCATTCTATGCTGTGTGTCTAGTTTGTCTGTTTTCGTGTTCAGCCTGAAATGGTTCTCAATCAGAGGCAGCTGTCAATCGTTGTCCCTGATTGAGAATCATATATAGGTGGCTTGTTTTGTGTTGGGGATTGTGGGTGGTTGTCTTCTGTCTTTGTGTTCTGCACCAGATAGGACTGTCTCGGTTTTCACATTTGTTATTTTGTATTTTGTATAGTGTTCACGTTATTGTCTCTTCTTTATTAAATCATGTTGAACACTAGCCGCGCTGCATTTTGGTCCTCTCCTTCACCCCAGGAAGAAAGCCGTTACATTATTTCAGTCTCATCTGAAAGTTGCAAATTCTTGGTCATCTTCACGAACCTTGGCTAACAAGTTGAATCAGCAATACAAAATGGGGTTTAATTATTTATTTACTAAATACCGAACTAAATCACACAGAATTACATACAGTATACACCGAATAAATCATACCTTGATTACAAATGACGTCATAAAGGAAAACGGCCCTAGCGGGCGGAACAGATATGACAGCTTGTTACACAAAAGAAAAGGGTCTGGGTTTGAGTGAAAGAGCGGGAAGACTGATGAACAAAGGGCGAAGCTGTGCTATCGTAAATACAATATCTTATGCATTCTAAATTACCGCCCATTTGGAAAAGGAAAATGCAATGACTATTTACTCTGAGCTGCGCTTCGGTAGGTTGGTGGTAGATGGAAGGCCGTGTTGCCCAACAGAGTCCTTTGTCCTTTGAAGAATGTCTCTGCTGCTGCTGCTGAGTGGTAGACTGGATACTCTGTCTGTCCTAATTTACGTTTGCAGCTGCTGTTGCTAACAACGTCTAGGAGGTATCACTTCTATAGTGAATACGAGTTCAAAGTTCATACCATTCATAAACAAAGCTCATGCTGATGTTGGCTTAGTTCTGTAGTTATTATTCTGACCATTCTGACATAGGACCGTCGTCCTCACATCCTCGGAACAGCAGGTTAAATTTTCATCAATGGCTTTATATAGTTGAGGGAGAGGGGTGGTCTGAAAAGTTTATTACCCATGTCTCTTCACAGGGGCGGGCCACGTGTGAGCAGAGCCCTAAACTTATGAAAACCAAAATCTCTCATTTGGAAGCTAAATTACATTTCATTTCTTCACAAATAATTTCATATTCAAACATTTGAATTAAACAACAATTCCATGTGAATCCGATACCTCTGATGTGGCAAACTTTTCACAGTAGAGTTTATGTCATTCTATCATTGATGAGAATTGCCAGATGACAACGAACTGACATAATATACCTTAAGTACCACCGCATATGTTCAGTTGGTCGGATTACCAGAATATAGTTCATTTCCCCCAACTTCTTGATGTTCCCAGAATCTCTATGTTAACAAGGGTTTTCTAATGTCACATCAGTAGAGTAGAGAGAGAGGAAAAGGGGGGGAAGAGGTATTTATGACTGTCATAAACCTACCCCCAGGCCAACGTCATGACACATAGCAAGTGCGACAAAAACAACAACACAGAGTTACATAATAAACAAACGTGCAGTCAATAACACAATAGAAAATCTGTATGCAGTGTGAGCAAATGAAGTAAGGAGGTAGGGCAATAAATAGGCCAATAGTGGCGAAGTAATTACAATTTAGCAATTTACACTGGAGTGATAGATGTGCAGATGAGGATGTGCAAGTAGAGATACTGGTGTGCAAAAAGAGCAGAAAAAACAAAAACAAACAAGGGGATGAGGTGGTAGGTAGTTGGGTGGGCTATTTACAGATGGGCTGTGTACAGCTGCAGCGATCGTAAGCTGCTCTGACAGCTGACGCTTAAAGTTAGTGAGGGAGATATAAGTCTCCAACTTAGTGATTTTTGCAATTCATTCCAGTCATTGGCAGCAGAGAACTGGAAGGAAAGGCGGCCAAAGGACGTGTTAGGTTTGGTGATGACCAGTGAAATATACCTGCTGGGAGCGCGTGCTACGGGTGGGTGTTGTTATGGTGACCAAAGAGTGAGATAAGGCGGAGCTTACCTAGCAAAGACCTTATAGATGACCTGGAGCCAGTGGGTTTGGCGACGAATATATAGCGAGGACCAGCCAACGAGAGCATACAGTCGCAGTGGTGGGTAGTATATGGGGCTTTTGACAAAACGATGGCACTGTGATAGACTATGTAGGGAATACCTTGTAATTTGGGACGCGTGCAGAGACAGCCAGTCATTTCATCCAATTTGCTCAGTAGAGCGTTTGAGTCTATTTTGTAAATGACATCGCCGAAGTCAAGGATTGGTAGGAATCGGTCAGTTTTACGAGGGTATGTTTTGGCAGCATGAGTAAAGGATGCTTTTTGCAAAATAGGAAGCAGATTCTAGATATATTTCGGATTTGAGATGCTTAATATGAGTCTGGAAGGAGAGTTTACAGTCTAGCCAGACACCTTGGATATATGTAGTTGTCCACATATTCTAAGTCAGAACCATCCGGAGTAGTGATGCTAGTCGGTTGAAGAGCATTGTACCTCGTATTGTTTTGTGTCACATCACACACATGCAATCAATTAAGGGCAATCAGAAATCAATTCATAGGTCTCTCTTTATGGCAGTTTGTGTTGTCTCTCTTGTCGTGATGTGAGTTTTGTCCTATATTTAATTTTTTATTTTTTAATCCCAGCCCCCGTACCCGCAGCAGGCTTTTTGCAATTTGGTAGCCGTCATTGAAAATAAGATTTGTTCTTAACTACATGCCTAGTTAAATAAAGGTTAGAATAAGAGTGAATGTCGATCATTGGTGAAAGCATGCATAGTTCAGTGAAAATTCTGTTAAAGCTATAGTCCACCCCCACGACATAATGCTATCGTCTGACCTTAGACCTTATAGTCCACCCTACGTCATATGCTATCTCCTGACCTTAGATTGGCCAAACTCTCCTCCCATCCAGCTTCACCGCATCACATGACCTATTAATTCTTCTTCTCTGACGGCGCCACCTCCGTCTTGAACATTCTACAGAGGTTCTGAATGGAGGCTGTGTTGTGGGGTCCTCCCTGACAGACAACTTGGATCTCGACCTCCGCGCCGTCAACGACGTCGTCTCGAAGACTCTCTGCACCTTCTTCCTGATGCGCTTCTGGATCCTCTTGCAGATGAGGTAGCCCATCTCACAGATACACATGAAGATGCAGACGCGTGGAGACCACCATGAAGATGGTGAAAATCTTCTTCTCGGTGGGACGGGAGATGTAGCAGTCGACGGTGTTGGGCAGGGCTCCAGGGAGCACTTGGAGAGGACGTGGCATGTCGTAACCCTCGTAGACGTAGTAGAGGATGTAGAGGAAGCCGGCGTGAAGCCCGCCTTGAAGATCAGACTCGCCTACGGGGAGGAGAGAAGATGGAGGATTAGAGAAATATCATAAAGAATCATCATAAAAACATCTTTAATTAAAGAGACCACGCAGGAAATATGGTGTTCCAGTTGACCAGGTCAAATGGTTTCATTCAGATCTATTCATTGAGAGGAGTTAAGTTTCCATTCAACTCAGGTTGTATATCCAGAGGTAGAGATTGAGTGGAATTAGATATCGAGATTACAGTCTTTATTATTTTTTTATTTTTTTTCACTTTATTTAACCAGGAAGGCCAGTTAACAACCAATTTACAACTGCGGACCTGGCCAAGATAAAGCATAGCAATGTGACACACACAACAACACAGAGTTACACATGGAGTAACATGGAATAAAAATAAACAAGCCAATGACACAGTAGAAAAATTATATATTAGAA
>NC_036849.1:20390465-20398693 GCF_002910315.2 Salvelinus sp. IW2-2015
ATTACATTTGCTATTTGCACTGGCTGTCCTCGAGGCTTGTGGAGGTAGGGACATATTGGCTGCGGCATGAAAGCATTTTGGCTTTTCACCCAATAAATATTTAAATTTTTCTTCATCTTTTATATTTTCAAATTCTTGTATGAATTATAATGTTGTTTGAAGGATTTGTGGAATATGCTCTTATGTTCTGAAGGCTATTGTATGTGCCACAGTTTAATTTTAGTTAATCGCAGCTTCGTGTTGTTCTCTTAGCTTTTTCTCCCGCTGGAGGCAGATTGGTGAGTTACAGTCCTGTCCTCCGCTGGGCAGCCATACAGTAGTTGTTGTGTTTGTCTCGGTTTAGCAAACAACACCATTCATGGTGCGTTCTTCTTTTTTTTACAAGTATGTAGTGCGGCTGTACTGCTGTGGTTGCTTTATACTAGTATTTAGTGGGTCTGGTTGCCTTGGTACAGTACTGTAGGTTGTTCGGTGCTGTCCCTTGTGTCCTATACGTAGTCTTCCATGTCATAGTTTTATGTCGGTTTGTTCCCAATCCGGTTGGTTGGGCCGGGTGACGGTCGTGGGTTAGTCATGTGTGCTGTGTTGTGTATGTGTTGCTCGGTGGTGTGCGAGGGTAGTGTAGTGTTGTCTGGTGTGTTGTTACAGTATGTTAGTGTTGTCTGGTGTTGTGTACAGTATAGTTAGTGGTGTCTGGTGTGTGTGTTTGTACAGTATGTAGTGTGTGTTGTTTGTTTGTTGTGTTTACAGTATTTGTTGTCTGGTGTGTGTGTACAGTACATGTAGTATCTCACCAGATAGGTCCACCACAGGCCTCCTCTCTTCTTCCCTATTTGCAACATGCGACCCTTCATGCATTTGCAGTCTTGGAATCCTTCTCCTCAGCCAACTTGACGTGGCCACAACCATCAGAGACGGACAGGTGACGAAGATGAGCTGTAGGGCCCACAGGCGGATGTGTGAGATGGGGAAGATGTGGTCGTAACAGACGGTTGACGCACTGCTGCCTGTTTACAGACGAAGTCCTTACTTCGTCTCCCCAGACGCGCTGAGCGGCCACCACAAACACCAAGATGCGGAACACGAAGACCATGGAGAGCCAACCGACGCCGTACGCGACCGAACACCGTGGAGTATTTATTCACCCCGCTGAGGAGGGACTGCAACCCACCCCAGTTCATCTTGGAAGAGGAGGAGGAGGAGGAGGAAGAGGTGGCGGGATGGTGGGGGGGCGACAACCAGTCACTGAAAAACAGAAAACAGAATGGACAGGGTTTCATGGTTTATTATTGTCATGCTGCAAGGTATTTTCTTCTTCTTTAAAGCTCACAAAAATAACAGTAAATACTCAACAGACTAGAGTGTCTGATGCTGTACAAGACCCTCACTAACTCTGATGTCATCATTAGGCGCACACAGCACAGCTCACCAAACAGCATGGGAGCATCATTTAACCCACAACCCAGTCAAGTGCCTCCATCCTCCCCCCAGCTGATCACTATTCTATCTGATTTAGTTTTTATTATTACCTTATTTTAACCTTAAGACAACCAGAGGAAAACGTATTATATTTAACATAAATCCATTGAGTAGGATATTTGACTTTACGTTAGCTTATATTACAATGACCTATCATCGTACAATATAATATGAATTGTAGGATGTATAATATTCTACGTTTTGATTGTTTAGCATGATATAGAACGTTCAACTGCTTTGGTATTATATGCTACGTTAGGGCTAGGTTTAGGGTAAGGGTTAGGGCTAGGTTTAGGGTAAAGGTTAGGGCTAGGTTTAGGGGAAGGGTTAGGGCTAGGGTTAGGGCTAGGGTTAGGGCTAGGTTTAGGGTAAGGGTTAGCTAACATGCTAAATAGTTGCAAAGTAGCTAAAAAGTAGTATGTAGTTTACAAAATTGCTGATTAGCTAAAATGCTTAAGTTACTCATGATGCCATTCAAACATGCAACCTTTGTGTTGCTAGACATTAGCATTTTTGCCTTAGATGGATGACCTTTATCGACTTCCCCATAGTCAGATGAACTTGTGGATACCATTGTTATGTGTCTGTGTCCAGTATGAAGGAAGTTAGAGGTAGTTTCGTGAGTCAATGCTAACTAACGTTAGCACAGTGACTGGAAGTCTATGGGTATCTACTAGCATGCTAACAGGTACCCATAGACTTAGTAGATACCCATAAACTGTGTTCGAATACCCACACTAATATACTGTATACTACATACAGTGGCAAGAAAAAGTATGTGAACCCTTTGAAATTACGTGTATTTTTGCATAAATTGATCTTAAAATTTTGACTGATGACTGGTCATCATCTAGGTCACAACAAAAGACAAACACAGTCTGCTTAAACGAATAACACACAAACAATTATACATTTTCATGTCTTTATTGAACACACCGTGTAAACATTCACAGTTTAGGGTGGTAAAAGTATGTGAACCCCCTGGATGTAATAACCGGTTGACCCTCCTTTGGCAGCGATAACCTCAAACAAATGTTTTCTGTAGTTGGCGGAACAGACCTGCACAACAGTCAGGAGGAATTTTGGACCATACATCTTTGCAAAACTGTTTCAGTTCAGCAATATTCTTAGGACGTCTTGTGTGAAAACGCTCTCTTGAGGTCCTGCCACAGCATTTTAAATCGGGTTGAGGTCAGGACTCTGACTAGGCCACTCCAGAAGGCGTATTTTCTTCTGTTGAAGCCATTCTGTTGTTGATTTACTTCTGTGTTTTAGGTCGTTGTCCTGTTGCATCACCCAACTTCTGTTTGACCTCAATTGCGGACAGATAGCCTTCCATTCTCCTGCAAAATGTCTTTGATAAACTTGGGAATTCATTTTTCTGTCAATGATAGGCAAGCTGTCCAGGCCTGAGCGGGCAAAGCAGCCCAAAAATGATGCTCCCTATAGTTTAGCAGTTTGGAATAAGGTTTTGATGTTGGTGTGCTGTGATTTTTTTTTCTCCAAGAGTATTGTGTGTTCTTTCAACACTTACTTTAGTTTAATCTGTCCACAGAATATTTTGGCAGGGAACATCCGGTGCACTTTTGCCAACTTCAGACGTGGAGAGCAAGTGTTTGTTTGGACAGCAGGGCTTCTTCCGGTGGTGTCCCTCATGTCTCTCTAATCAGGGACTGTTTAGACGCTGGACACCAGCTATTATGTCCTCTAATCAGGGACTGGATTTGACCGTGGGACACCAGTCTATTTTCTCCTCTAATCAGGGACTGATTTAGACCTGGGACATCAGTCTGATTCTCCTCTTAATCAAGGGACTGTTTAGACCTGGGACACGTCATTTTCCTCTAATCAGGACTGATTTAGACCTGGGACACAGGTCATTACTCTCCTCTAATCAGGACTGATTTAGACTGGGACCCAGTTCATTAATTCTCCTCTAATCAGGGACTAATTTAGACCTGGGACACCAGTCATTATTCTCCTCTAATCAGGGACTAATTTAGACCTGGGACATCAGGTGTGTGCAATTAATGATCAGGTAGAACAGAAAACCAGCAGGCTCCAGGCCTCATAGGGTCAGAGTTGAATACTCGTGCCCTATATAGTGCACTACTTTTCACAGGTCCAGTATGTAGGGGATAGAGCACCATTTGGGACTCATTACACATCAGCACAGTTTTTTATTTATTTAACTAGGCAAGTTCTTTAATAACATATTCTTATTTTCAATGCGGGCCCTCCCCGGCCAAGACCTCCCTAACCGGACGAACCTTACCCTACCCGGAACCCCAACCGATCAAAACCCTCCCCTTCGGCAACCCCCGACGACAAACCTCCCTACCCAGGCCGAACCCTCCCTAACCCGGACAAACCTCTCCTACCCGGAAAAACCCTCCCCTACCCAGCGCCGAACCCTCCCTAACCCGGACAAACCCTCCCTACCCCGGACAAACCCCCACTACCCAGGCCCGAACCCCTCCCCTAACCGGACAAACCCTCCCCTACCCAGCCGAACCCTCCCCTACCCAGCCGAACCCTCCCTACCAGGCCGAACCTCCCCTACCCAGGCCGAAACCCTCCCGTAACCCGGCCGAAACCCTCCCCTACCCCGGACGACGCTGGGCACTTGATCGCCCCTAGGGACTCCCGATTCACGGGCCGTTTTGATACAGCCACGATCAAACCGGGTCTGTGTGGACTCTTCTAGCACGGAGAGCAGTGCCCTAGACCGCTGTGGCCACTCGTGATGTGTGAGTCATCCTCTGTGACGCACCTACTCTTTAACGATGTGGTGTGCATCAGCCAGCCATAGTCATTCTTAATGCCATCTGCTCTCTGTTCATCAAAGGCGGTTAGTGAGCGGCAGGGGTCATTGTTGATTGAGGAATAAAATGCCTGGAGCCAAAGATACAATGGGAACTGGATCTGCAGCCACACACACAACCATATACCATGGGAACTGGATCTGAGCCACAAAGCAGCGAACCATATACAATGGGAACTGGGAAACTTTGATCACCCACAACATGGAACTACTAACACATACATAACCATGGGAACTGGGATGAGCCACACACAACCATTATACCATGGAACTGGGACTCAGCCACACACAACACATAACCATGGAACGGACTGAGCCACAACACAACCATATACCATGGGAACTGGACTGAGCACACACACACCTAATACCCATGGGAACTGGGACTGAGCCACACACAACCATATACCATGGGAACTGGGACTGACCACAAAACAACCATATTACCATGGGAACTGGGACTGAGCACCACAACCAAACATGGGAACTGGGGACTGAGCCACACACAACCATATACATGGGAACTGGGACTGAGCCACACACAACCATTACCATGGAACTGAACTGACTGACTGAGACAGAGAGAGGAGGGAAGGAAGTCTAGCTGTGCCAAAATAACAACCTGTAGATTCAATTGTCTGAAAGAGCAAAATAAGGCAAGTAGAGATAAAAACTGTGTAACAGAGTCGTCAGAGGAGTGGTGGTGTGTGTGTGTGTGGTGTGTGTGTGTGTGGTGTGTGTTGTGTGGTGTGTGTGTGTGTTGTGTGATGTGGTGTGTGTGGTGTGTGTAGTGTGTGTGTGTTTGTGGTGTGTGTGTGTGTGTGTGTGTGTGTGTGTAACAGAGTGTCAGGGAGGTGTGTGTTGTGTGCGTTTGTGTGTGTGTGTGTGTGTGTGCATAATGTGCTTGCTTTGTGTGTGTGTGTCCTTCTACTTAAAAGTGAAAATGCAATGCTTCTTTCAGTCTGAGTATGAAAGCCATCCTGTGTGTGTCCCCGTAGTTTCCGTGAACACCTTGTTTGTTTAAGGACAAGGAATCTACGGGACACACACAGGATGGCTTTCATACTCAGACTGAAAGCAGCATTGCATTTCACTTTAGTTGACATCGATACTAACAAAAAACAGTATACACAAATCTACTAACATCTCACTCACCCAAATCCAGACAGCTGATGTTCTCAGAAAAGCTGCAAAATCTGGACCCAACAACAAATAGCTGGGCTAGACAATCTGGACCCTCACTTTCTAAAATGATCCACCGAAATTGTTGCAACCCCTATTACTAGTTTGTTCAACCTCTCTTTGTGTCGTCAGAGATCCCAAAGATTGGAAAGCTGCCGGGTCATCCCCCTCTTCAAAGGGGAGACACTCCAGACCCAAACAGCTACAGACCTATATCTATCCTACCCTGCCTTTCTAACGTTCTTAGAATGCCAAGTTAAAAACAGATCACTGACCATTTCGAAACCCACCGTACCTTCTCCGCTATGCAATCTGGTTTGCCGGCTGGTCATGGGTGCACCTCAGCCACGCTCAAGGTCATAAACGAATTCATAACCGCCATCGATAAGAGACAATAATGTGCAGCTGTATTCATCGACCTGGCCAAGGCTTTCGACTCAACCGCCGCATTCTTATCGGCAGACTCAACAGCCTTGGTTTTTCTAATGACTGCCTCGCCTGGTTCACCAACTACTTCTCTGACAGAGTTCAATGTGTCGAATCGGAGGGCCTGTTGTCCGGACCTCTGGCAGTCTCTATGGGGGTGCCACAGGGTTCAATTCTCGGGTCAACTCTCTTCTCTGTATACATCAATGATGTCGCTCTTGCTGCGGGTGATTCTCTGATCCACCTCTACGCAGATGACACCATTCTGTATACTTCTGGCCCTTCTTTGGACACTGTGTTAACAAACTTCCAAATGAGCTTCAATGCCATACAACACTCCTTCTGTGGCCTCCAACTGCTCTTAAATGCTAGTAAAACTAAATGCATCCTCTTCAACCGATCGATGCCCGCACCTGCCTACCCGTCCAGCATCACTACTCTGGACGGTTTTGACTTAGAATATGTGGTAAACTACAAATACCTAGGTGTCTGGTTAGACTGTAAACTCTCCTTCCAGACTCACATTACGCATCTCCAATCCAAAATAAATTCTAGAATCGGCTTCCTATTTTGCAAACAAAGCCTCCTTCACTCATGCTGCTAAACATACCCTCATAAAACTGACTATCCTACCGATCCTTGACTTCGGCAATGTCATTTAAAAAATAGCCTCCAACACTCTACTTAGCAAATTGGATGTAGTCTGTCACAGTGTCATCCGTTTTGTCACCAAAGCCCCATATACTACCCACCACTATAACCTGTATGGTCTCGTTGGCTGGCCCTCGCTACATATTCGTCGCCAAACCCACTGGCTCCAGGCCATCTATAAGTCTTTGCTAGGTAAAGCCCCGCCTTATCTCAGCTCACTGGTCACCATAGAAACACCCACCCGTAGCACGCGCTGTTGGGGATGAATCAGAATTAGTTGGGTAACATAGATAAGATGTTTTATTTTCATAATATGCTTATGTGAGATACTTGTCATTAGAATGTTTCCCTTTGGACTATASMYTTGGCAGTTGCAGTTATCCCTTCTCAGCTAGGGCTCAGTCACTTGGGGCCCAGAGAGGGGAGAGGTCAGGCTTGTCTTCATATGTGAATGTATCTGTTAAACCATGTGGTGCTATGCAGAATATCAGAAGGGGAGGAGGACAGAATGGAACATTGTCTTCTTATGGGAATGTGTCTGTAACTCTTCCTAAACCATGTGAAGGGATGGCGTTATTAATGGGGAACCAGTTAGTTGCCTCAACAATGTATGTACACCAGTCACTCCCTCCTTTTCCCATTGGGGGGAGGAGTATGGCAGTGTCTGGAACCATTGTATGTCCACTCTGATGTTGCCCTTCTCTTGACCTAGTATATGACCTAGAGGCTCACTCCCCTCAGTGAGCTTGTCCAGGAGTGGGGAGTGGGGAGAAGAGGGGTTGTATTTGAGATAGGAGTATCTAGAGTTGACAATTGATATATGCCATTGGATGAGGTAATGTTTTGGTACTATGAAGTACCAGGAACGAGATTAGAACCTCATCTTAGAGACCAAACTGAACAATAATTTATAGCGAATGCTGTCTGGCTACGGGATACTCCTCTCTCAAGTAAAAGCCTTTCTTTGTGAAGCAGTTCCTATTATCTGTGGTTTGTCATGTCGACTAGGGGGTGGATCTTTGCTATAAAAGATCTCAGTTGCCATTATGTTGACCACTCTCAACATTTCATTTGCAGCGATTACGTGAAATGTTGAATAGTCAAATGCTATTGCAAAGCGTAATATTATTAAAGGTGAAGTTTAAGTTAACTTTGACTGGTGTGGTTGTAAACTCTTCATTCATTTGGTAATACAGGAAAAATGCCCGACGACAAGTCAGCAGGTATTTTCAACCTGTCATTTCCAAAGCCAACACCACTTTGGCCGCCCTTTCCTTCCAGTTCTCTGCTGCCAGTGACTGGAACCAAATTGCAAAAATGACTGAGCTGCGAGACTCATATCTCCTCAACTAAACTTTAAGTATCAGCTGTCAGAGCAGCTTACAGTCAACTTAGTGCCTGTAAACTGCTGACCCAACTGGGAAATTTGTGATACAGTGAATATAAGTGAAATAATCTGCTGTAAAAAATTGCTGGAAAATCAAAAATACTTGTCATGCACAAAGTAGATGTTCTAACCAATTGCCAAACCTGTAGTTGTTTTTAGTAAACAAGATTTTTTTTGGAGTGGTAGTAGAAAAACGACGTTTTAATGGCTCCAACCTAAGTGTATGTAAACTTCCGACTTCAACTGTATATGGATCATTCAATTTACAGTTATACACTA